>NC_074703.1:27886502-27937501 GCF_029448725.1 Salvelinus fontinalis | reverse complement strand
GATAGTGAATGGTTACAGTCTCCTCTTAGTTCTTACTGTAGGTGATAGTGGTTACAGTCTCCTCTTAGTTCTTACTGTAGGTGATAGTGGTTACAGTCTCCTCTTAGTTCTTACTGTAGGTGATAGTGGTTACAGTCTCCTCTTAGTTCTTACTGTAGGTGATAGTGGTTACAGTTCTCCTCTTAGTTCTTACTGTAGGTGATAGTGGTAACAGTCTCCTCTTAGTTCTTACTGTAGGTGATAGTGGTTACAGTCTCCTCTTAGTTCTTACTGTAGGTGATAGTGGTAACAGTCTCCTCTTAGTTCTTACTGTAGGTGATAGTGGTAACAGTCTCCTCTTAGTCCGTACTGTAGGTGATAGTGGTAACAGTCTCCTCTTAGTTCTTACTGTAGGTGATAGTGGTAACAGTCTCCTCTTAGTTCTTACTGTAGGTGATAGTGGTTACAGTCTCCTCTTAGTTCTTACTGTAGGTGATAGTGAATGGTTACAGTCTCCTCTTAGTTCTTACTGTAGGTGATAGTGGTTACAGTCTCCTCTTAGTTCTTACTGTAGGTGATAGTGGTTACAGTCTCCTCTTAGTTCTTACTGTAGGTGATAGTGGTTACAGTCTCCTCTTAGTTCTTACTGTAGGTGATAGTGGTTACAGTCTCCTCTTAGTTCTTACTGTAGGTGATAGTGGTTACAGTCTCCTCTTAGTTCTTACTGTAGGTGATAGTGGTTACAGTCTCCTCTTAGTTCTTACTGTAGGTGATAGTGGTTACAGTCTCCTCTTAGTTCTTACTGTAGGTGATAGTGGTTACAGTCTCCTCTTAGTTCTTACTGTAGGTGATAGTGGTTACAGTCTCCTCTTAGTTCTTACTGTAGGTGATAGTGGTTACAGTCTCCTCTTAGTTCTTACTGTAGGTGATAGTGGTAACAGTCTCCTCTTAGTTCTTACTGTAGGTGATAGTGGTAACAGTCTCCTCTTAGTTCTTACTGTAGGTGATAGTGGTTACAGTCTCCTCTTAGTTCTTACTGTAGGTGATAGTGGTTACAGTCTCCTCTTAGTTCTTACTGTAGGTGATAGTGGTTACAGTCTCCTCTTAGTTCTTACTGTAGGTGATAGTGGTTACAGTATATCTGGTGATTCTGTGGCGGCTGTGAAACTGTCTGTGTCTCCACTGTGGGTGTGTGTGAGGTGTTCATTCAAGCAGTTAAAGTTGAGTCACGGAGACGGACACAAACTCAGACCCACACACACTCGGACACACACACACACTCAGACACACACACACTCAGACACACACAAACTCAGACACACACACATTCGGACACACACACACACTCAGACACACTCGGGGACACACACACTCAGACACACACACTCAGACAACAGTACAACACACACACACTAATACACAGGCACAGTCACTTACACTCTGTTTACCATGTTTGGACTGCTCCCTCTTGACTCTGTAAACTTGAGAGAGAGAGAGAGAGAGGGGGAGAGAGAGACAGAGAGAGACAGAGAGAGACAGAGAGAGACAGAGAGAGACAGAGAGAGAGATAGGGAGAGAGAGAGAGGGAGAGAGAGAGAGGGAGAGAGAGAGAGACAGAGAGAGAGAGACAGAGAGAGACAGAGAGAGAGAGACAGAGAGAGAGAGACAGAGAGAGAGACAGAGAGAGAGAGAGAGAGAGAGAGAGAGAGAGAGAGAGACAGTGTGAGAGAGAGAGAGAGAGAGAGAGAGAGAGAGAGAGAGAGAGAGAGAGAGAGAGACAGAGAGAGAGAGAGAGACAGAGAGAGAGAGACAGAGAGAGAGAGACAGAGAGAGAGAGACAGAGAGAGAGAGACAGAGAGAGAGAGACAGAGAGAGAGAGACAGAGAGAGAGAGACAGAGAGAGAGAGACAGAGAGAGAGACAGAGAGTAACAGTACAGGAGATACCATCTCTTTCAGTCCAGCAGGCTGTTTACAGTCTCCAAACACTGGGATGTCAGCAGGGGGAGGGAGAAAACCATGGCTGCATTAGAAATAAAATGTTCACCCCTGAGAATGAAAAGTATTTCTGAAGTGTAAACTATGAATGCTCTCTCCTCCTCCTCCTCCTCCTCCTCCTCCTCCTCCTCCTCCTCCTCCTCCTCCTCCTCCTCCTCCTCCTCCTCCTCCTCCTCCTCCTCATGTGTGTGTGAATAGGTGTGTGTTTGGGGCTAATGTTTTGGTCTGAAATGGAAGACTGCTCAACGACTAACTGGCTGTCTCCCAAAGGGGAGAATGTGTGAATGAGAGAGAGAGAGAGAGAGAGAGAGAGAGAGAGAGAGAGAGAGAGACAGACAGACAGACAGACAGACAGACAGAGAAGGAACAACAGGTCGTCTGAGTTAAAGCAGCCTCAGGTCATCCACTGTCAGTAGATCTCCTCTGGGAACTCACTGGGACCTTTTATTTCCCCACAGTTAATAGCATGTTGAAAGGTTGTGGCTGCTATTTAGATGTGGAGGTAGAGAGGGAAAGGTTGTGGCTGATATTTTAGAGTGGAGGTAGAGAGGGAAAGGTTGTGGCTGATATTTCAGAGTGGAGGTAGAGAGGGAAAGGTTGTGGCTGATATTTTAGAGTGGAGGTAGAGAGGGAAAGGTTGTGGCTGATATTTCAGAGTGGAGGTAGAGAGGGAAAGGTTGTGGCTGATATTTTAGAGTGGAGGTAGAGAGGGAAAGGTTGTGGCTGATATTTTAGAGTGGAGGTAGAGAGGGAAAGGTTGTGGCTGCTATTTTAGAGTGGAGGTAGAGAGGGAAAGGTTGTGGCTGCTATTTTAGAGTGGAGGTAGAGAGGGAAAGGTTGTGGCTGCTATTTTAGAGTGGAGGTAGAGAGGGAAAGGTTGTGGCTGCTATTTTAGAGTGGAGGTAGAGAGGGAAAGGTTGTGGCTGCTATTTTAGAGTGGAGGTAGAGAGGGAAAGGTTGTGGCTGATATTTTAGAGTGGAGGTAGAGAGGGAAAGGTTGTGGCTGATATTTTAGAGTGGAGGTAGAGAGGGAAAGGTTGTGGCTGCTGTTTTAGAGTGGAGGTAGAGAGGGAAAGGTTGTGGCTGCTGTTTTAGAGTGGAGGTAGAGAGGGAAAGGTTGTGGCTGCTGTTTTAGAGTGGAGGTAGAGAGGGAAAGGTTGTGGCTGCTATTTCAGAGTGGAGGTAGAGAGGGACAGGTTGTGGCTGATATTTCAGAGTGGAGGTAGAGAGGGAAAGGTTGTGGCTGCTATTTCAGAGTGGAGGTAGAGAGGGAAAGGTTGTGGCTGCTATTTTAGAGTGGAGGTAGAGAGGGAAAGGTTGTGGCTGCTATTTTAGAGTGGAGGTAGAGAGGGAAAGGTTGTGGCTGCTATTTCAGAGTGGAGGTAGAGAGGGAAAGGTTGTGGCTGATATTTTAGAGTGGAGGTAGAGAGGGAAAGGTTGTGGCTGCTATTTTAGAGTGGAGGTAGAGAGGGAAAGGTTGTGGCTGTTATTTTAGAGTGGAGGTAGAGAGGGAAAGGTTGTGGCTGCTATTTTAGAGTGGAGGTAGAGAGGGAAAGGTTGTGGCTGTTATTTTAGAGTGGAGGTAGAGAGGGAAAGGTTGTGGCTGCTATTTTAGAGTGGAGGTAGAGAGGGAAAGGTTGTGGCTGCTATTTCAGAGTGGAGGTAGAGAGGGAAAGGTTGTGGCTGATATTTTAGAGTGGAGGTAGAGAGGGAAAGGTTGTGGCTGCTATTTTAGAGTGGAGGTAGAGAGGGAAAGGTTGTGGCTGTTATTTTAGAGTGGAGGTAGAGAGGGAAAGGTTGTGGCTGCTATTTTAGAGTGGAGGTAGAGAGGGAAAGGTTGTGGCTGTTATTTTAGAGTGGAGGTAGAGAGGGAAAGGTTGTGGCTGCTATTTTAGAGTGGAGGTAGAGAGGGAAAGGTTGTGGCTGCTATTTCAGAGTGGAGGTAGAGAGGGAAAGGTTGTGGCTGCTATTTTAGAGTGGAGGTAGAGAGGGAAAGGTTGTGGCTGCTATTTAGATGTGGAGGTAGAGAGGGAAAGGTTGTGGCTGATATTTTAGAGTGGAGGTAGAGAGGGAAAGGTTGTGGCTGATATTTTAGAGTGGAGGTAGAGAGGGAAAGGTTGTGGCTGCTATTTTAGAGTGGAGGTAGAGATGGAAAGGTTGTGGCTGATATTTTAGAGTGGAGGTAGAGAGGGAAAGGTTGTGGCTGCTATTTTAGAGTGGAGGTAGAGAGGGAAAGGTTGTGGCTGATATTTTAGAGTGGAGGTAGAGAGGGAAAGGTTGTGGCTGCTATTTTAGAGTGGAGGTAGAGAGGGAAAGGTTGTGGCTGATATTTTAGAGTGGAGGTAGAGAGGGAAAGGTTGTGGCTGCTGTTTTAGAGTGGAGGTAGAGAGGGAAAGGTTGTGGCTGATATTTTAGAGTGGAGGTAGAGAGGGGAAGGTTGTGGCTGCTATTTTAGAGTGGAGGTAGAGAGGGAAAGGTTGTGGCTGCTATTTCAGAGTGGAGGTAGAGAGGGAAAGGTTGTGGCTGCTGTTTTAGAGTGGAGGTAGAGAGGGAAAGGTTGTGGCTGATATTTTAGAGTGGAGGTAGAGAGGGAAAGGTTGTGGCTGATATTTTAGAGTGGAGGTAGAGAGGGAAAGGTTGTGGCTGCTATTTTAGAGTGGAGGTAGAGAGGGAAAGGTTGTGGCTGATATTTTAGAGTGGAGGTAGAGAGGGAAAGGTTGTGGCTGCTATTTTAGAGTGGAGGTAGAGAGGGAAAGGTTGTGGCTGCTGTTTTAGAGTGGAGGTAGAGAGGGAAAGGTTGTGGCTGCTATTTCAGAGTGGAGGTAGAGAGGGAAAGGTTGTGGCTGCTATTTTAGAGTGGAGGTAGAGAGGGAAAGGTTGTGGCTGCTGTTTTAGAGTGGAGGTAGAGAGGGAAAGGTTGTGGCTGATATTTTAGAGTGGAGGTAGAGAGGGAAAGGTTGTGGCTGCTATTTTAGAGTGGAGGTAGAGAGGGAAAGGTTGTGGCTGCTATTTAGATGTGGAGGTAGAGAGGGAAAGGTTGTGGCTGATATTTTAGAGTGGAGGTAGAGAGGGAAAGGTTGTGGCTGATATTTTAGAGTGGAGGTAGAGAGGGAAAGGTTGTGGCTGCTATTTTAGAGTGGAGGTAGAGATGGAAAGGTTGTGGCTGATATTTTAGAGTGGAGGTAGAGAGGGAAAGGTTGTGGCTGCTATTTTAGAGTGGAGGTAGAGAGGGAAAGGTTGTGGCTGATATTTTAGAGTGGAGGTAGAGAGGGAAAGGTTGTGGCTGCTATTTTAGAGTGGAGGTAGAGAGGGAAAGGTTGTGGCTGATATTTTAGAGTGGAGGTAGAGAGGGAAAGGTTGTGGCTGCTGTTTTAGAGTGGAGGTAGAGAGGGAAAGGTTGTGGCTGATATTTTAGAGTGGAGGTAGAGAGGGGAAGGTTGTGGCTGCTATTTTAGAGTGGAGGTAGAGAGGGAAAGGTTGTGGCTGCTATTTCAGAGTGGAGGTAGAGAGGGAAAGGTTGTGGCTGCTGTTTTAGAGTGGAGGTAGAGAGGGAAAGGTTGTGGCTGATATTTTAGAGTGGAGGTAGAGAGGGAAAGGTTGTGGCTGATATTTTAGAGTGGAGGTAGAGAGGGAAAGGTTGTGGCTGCTATTTTAGAGTGGAGGTAGAGAGGGAAAGGTTGTGGCTGATATTTTAGAGTGGAGGTAGAGAGGGAAAGGTTGTGGCTGCTGTTTTAGAGTGGAGGTAGAGAGGGAAAGGTTGTGGCTGCTATTTCAGAGTGGAGGTAGAGAGGGAAAGGTTGTGGCTGCTATTTTAGAGTGGAGGTAGAGAGGGAAAGGTTGTGGCTGCTGTTTTAGAGTGGAGGTAGAGAGGGAAAGGTTGTGGCTGATATTTTAGAGTGGAGGTAGAGAGGGAAAGGTTGTGGCTGCTATTTTAGAGTGGAGGTAGAGAGGGAAAGGTTGTGGCTGCTATTTTAGAGTGGAGGTAGAGAGGGAAAGGTTGTGGCTGCTATTTTAGAGTGGAGGTAGAGAGGGAAATGATGTGGCTGATATTTCAGAGTGGAGGTAGAGAGGGAAAGCTTTTGGCTGATATTTTAGAGTGGAGGTAGAGAGGGAAAGGTTGTGGCTGCTATTTTAGAGTGGAGGTAGAGAGGTAAGGTTGTCCCCCAAGCTGTGGGACCCTAGGGTAAGTACAGACAGGAAGGGAGATGAGGGGGAGGATGTAGAGGGAGGAGGGAGAGAGGGAGGGAGGATGTAGAGAGAGGAGGTAGAGAGGGAGAGAGGAGGTAGAGAGTGAGCATGTAGAGAGAAGAGTTAGGGAGGGAGCATGTAGAGAGAAGAGGGAGAGAGAATGTAGAGAGAGGAGGTAGAGAGGGACTGGGAGGATTTTAGAGAGAGGAGGTAGAGAGGGAGAGATGGAGGGAGGATGTAGAGAGGAGGAAAATAAGATGGAGGGAAGAAGGGAGAGAGGAGGTAGAAAGAAAGCGGGAGAGAGGGAGAGAGAGAGAGAGGGAGAGAGAGAGGAGGATAGAGTTAGATGAGGTAGAGATAGGAGGTGGGAGAGAGGGAATGAGTGAGGGAGCAGAGGAGGAGGGTGGAGAGAAATGAGAGAGAGATGTTGTTGATAGTAAAGGTGACTAAGGAGCGTGTGGTTTTGGTGACAGAATGATAGCATGTCACTGATTAGTCCCACCTGCAGAGATGCTGGAGGGTGTGTGTGTGTGTGTGTGTGTGTGTGTGTGTGTGTGTGTGTGTGTGTGTGTGTGTGTGTGTGTGTGTGTGTGTGTGTGTGTGTGTGTGTGTGTGTGTGTGTGTGTGTGTGTGTATTGCCAGACTAAACTAATAGGTGCTAGAACCCAGCTGAGGGAAGGGAAGCTTGTTGTGTCTGTCAGGACCCGGTGCGAGAAACAGTCACTAATAATTGTCAGAACCCAGAAGATGAGGCAGACACAGCAGTACTAGAGATGGTGGTTTAATAAAAGAACAAAATCTTCAGGCAAAGAAACTAAATCCACAATGTCCAAAAATAAAGCCAAGAGGCACAAAATGGAAATCCTCCAAAATACAAAAGAAACTCCACAAAGTGGTAAAAAACAGCAGGGAAAAACAAACCTCAAAAGACTACTCAAATAATACACAAGAACTAAACCAGAGAACCTCTGGAAAATCCAACAAGAGAAATATCTATATAAAACAAGGCTTGGGCTGGGGCTGGGTGCTAACTTACAAACACTGAGCAAGGAACTGAGGAACACACAGGGTTTAAATACTAACAAGGGAATGACCTACAGGTGCAAACAATAATTAGAGCAAGAAAAACAAAAGGTACAAAAAAGGTGCAATGGGGACATCTAGTGACCAAAACCCGAACAGTCTTGGCCAAAACCTGACAGTGTCTTGGTTTTATTATCCTTTTGAGAGAAACAGAGAGAGAAAGGCAGAGAGACAGACAGAGAAACATAGAGAGAAAGGCAGAGAGACAGACAGAAACATAGAGAGAAAGGCAGAGAGACAGACAGAGAAACATAGAGAGAAAGGCAGAGAGACAGACAGAGAAACATAGAGAGAAAGGCAGAGAGACAGACAGAGAAACAGAAAGAGAAAGGCAGAGAGACGGACAGAGAAACATAGAGAGAAAGTCAGAGAGACAGACAGAGAAACATAGAGAGAAAGGCAGAGAGACAGACAGAGAAACATAGAGAGAAAGGCAGAGAGACAGACAGAGAAACATAGAGAGAAAGGCAGAGAGACAGACAGAAACATAGAGAGAAAGGCAGAGAGACAGACAGAAACATAGAGAGAAAGGCAGAGAGACAGACAGAGAAACATAGAGAGAAAGGCAGAGAGACAGACAGAAACATAGAGAGAAAGGCAGAGAGACAGACAGAGAAACAGAGAGAGAGAAACAGAGAGACAGACAGAGAAACAGAGAGAGAAAGACAGAGAGACAGACAGAGAAACAGAGAGAGAGAAACAGAGAGACAGACAGAGAAACAGAGAGAGAAAGGCAGAGAGACATACAGTGAAACAGAGAGAGAAAGGCAGAGAGACATACAGTGAAACAGAGAGAGAAAGGCAGAGAGACATACAGAGAAAGACAGAGAGACAGACAGAGAAACAGAGAGACAGATGGAGAAACAGAGAGAGAAAGACAGAGAGACAGACAGAGAAACAGAGAGAGAAAGGCAGAGAGACAGACAGAGAAACAGAGAGAGAACGGCAGAGAGACAGACAGAGAAACAGAGAGAGAAAGGCAGAGAGACAGACAGAGAAACAGAGAGAAAGGCAGAGAGACAGACAGAGAAACATATAGAGAGAGGCAGAGAGACAGACAGAGAAACAGAGAGAGAAAGGCAGAGAGACAGAGAAACAGAGAGAGAAACAGAGAGACAGACAGAGAAACAGAGAGAGAAAGGCAGAGAGACAGACAGAGAAACAGAGAGAGAACGGCAGAGAGATAGACAGAGAAACAGAGAGAGAAAGGCAGAGAGACATACAGTGAAACAGAGAGAGAAAGGCAGAGAGACATACAGAGAAAGACAGAGAGACAGACAGAGAAACAGAGAGATAGAGAGAGCGACAGACAGAGAAAGACAGAGAGACAGACGGAGAAACAGAGAGAGAAAGACAGAGAGACAGACAGAGTAACAGAGAGAGAAAGGCAGAGAGACAGACAGAGAAACAGAGAGAGAGAAAGGCAGAGAGACAGACAGAGAAACAGAGAGAGAAAGACAGAGAGACAGACAGAGAAACAGAGAGAGAGAAACAGAGAGACAGACAGAGAAACAGAGAGAGAAAGACAGAGAGACAGACAGAGAAACAGAGAGAGAACGGCAGAGAGACAGACAGAGAAACAGAGAGAGAAAGGCAGAGAGACAGACAGAGAAACATAGAGAGAAAGGCAGAGAGACAGACAGAAACATAGAGAGAAAGGCAGAGAGACAGACAGAGAAACAGAGAGAGAAAGGCAGAGAAACAGAGAGAGAACGGCAGAGAGACAGACAGAGAAACAGAGAGAGAAAGGCAGAGAGACAGACAGAAACAGAGAGACAGACAGAGAAACAGAGAGAGAAAGGCAGAGAGACAGACAGAGAAACAGAGAGAGAACGGCAGAGAGACAGACAGAGAAACAGAGAGAGAAAGGCAGAGAGACAGACAGAAACAGAGAGAGAAAGGCAGAGAAACAGAGAAAGGCAGAGAAACAGACAGAGAGACAGAGAGAGAAAGGCAGAGAGACAGACAGAGAAACATAGAGAGAAAGGCAGAGAGACAGACAGAGAAACAGAGAGAGAAAGGCAGAGAGACAGACAGAGAAACAGAGAGAGAAAGGCAGAGAGACAGACAGAGAAACAGAGAGAGAAAGGCAGAGAAACAGAGAGAGAAAAGCAGAGAGACAGACACAGAAACAGAGAGAGAAAAGCAGAGAGACAGACAGAGAAACATAGAGAGAAAGGCAGAGACAGACAGAGAAACAGAGAGAGAAAGGCAGAGAGACAGACAGAGAAACAGAGAGAGAAAGGCAGAGAGACAGACAGAGAAACATAGAGAGAAAGGCAGAGAGACAGACAGAAACATAGAGAGAAAGGCAGAGAGACAGACAGAGAAACAGAGAGAGAAAGGCAGAGAGACAGACAGAAACAGAGAGAGAAAGGCAGAGAAACAGAGAGAGAACGGCAGAGAGACAGACAGAGAAACAGAGAGAGAAAGGCAGAGAGACAGACAGAAACAGAGAGACAGACAGAGAAACAGAGAGAGAAAGGCAGAGAGACAGACAGAGAAACAGAGAGAGAACGGCAGAGAGACAGACAGAGAAACGGAGAGAGAAAGGCAGAGAGACAGACAGAAACAGAGAGAGAAAGGCAGAGAAACAGAGAGAGAAAGGCAGAGAAACAGACAGAGAGACAGAGAGAGAAAGGCAGAGAGACAGACAGAGAAACAGAGAGAGAAAGGCAGAGAGACAGACAGAGAAACAGAGAGAGAAAGGCAGAGAGACAGACAGAGAAACAGAGAGAGAAAGGCAGAGAAACAGAGAGAGAAAAGCAGAGAGACAGACAGAGAAACAGAGAGAGAAAAGCAGAGAGACAGACAGAGAAACATAGAGAGAAAGGCAGAGAGACAGACAGAGAAACAGAGAGAGAAAGGCAGAGAGACAGACAGAGACAGAGACATGATTCCTGTACCCAATGATTAAACATGAAATGGTCAGAGCTCTAAAGTGCTTCACCAGTAGACTTGTCTTTCAAGGCTGTCCCCATAGGATAGCCCTTTTTGGTTCCAGGTAGAACCCTTTTTGGTTCCAGGTAGAACCTTTTTTGGTTCCAGGTAGAACCCTTTTTGGTTCCAGGTAGAACCCTTTTTGGTTCCAGGTAGAATCCTTTTTGGTTCCAGGTAGAGCCCTTTTGGGTTCCATGAAGAACCTTCTTCCATGTAGAACCCTCTTTCTCCAAAATGCTCTCCTATGGGGACATTCGAAAGCACTAAAACCCGGCCATCGATTGTCGTCTTGGTGCATCTCGGCGCCATCGCTTGTTTCTCGGGTGACGGTAATCTTTTGGTTGTCGTGACATTCTGCTCCATCTGTGTGGGAGGGATCCAGGGGATTGAGCCGGCTGACGAACAGGAGGGGGGGGGGGGGGTGTTTTTGTGTGTATGAGTCAGTGTGTGTGTGTGTGTGGTGTGTGTGTGTGTGTGTGTGTGTGTGTGTGTGTGTGTGGTGTGTGTAGTGTGTGTGTGTGTGTGTGTGTGTGTGTGTGTGTGTGTGTGTGTGTGTGTGTGTGTGTGTGTGTGTGTGTGTGTGTGTGTGTGTGTGTGTGTGTGTGTGTGTGTGTGTGTGTGTGTGTGTGTGTGTGTGTGTGTGGCACATGAGGCATTGACAGACGGCGTGGAAGGTGCCTGTCATCTCAGAGACACAGAAACACTCCCAGCACCTCGCTCTCCGGCCAAACAGTTTTCACTGACCACCTGACCACATGTCAAAACCAGCCAGGAGTTTTTCCTTGCCAGATCACATGGTCGGGGGAACAGAGTTGGTCCAGTTCCTAACCTGTGCCCTATGTTAACCCTTTCCTGACCCCTAGTGCCCTTCCCAGGCTCCTCCCTGTCCTGTAGAGAGCAGCACCTGTTGTTTCATGGTACCATGATGACTCTCAGTGTAATAACAGTGTCTGCGTTGCCACGGTACTTCACCACACAGCTACAGCTCCTTAGTCTCTGTTAATTGCAGTGGTCTGGCTGGTGCTCTCTGCCTGCTACACCGCACAGAATGACAAGGCATAATTGGCCACTACTTGAGGACAGCGAGAGACTCTTCCTCTATGTGACTGTGGGAGGTTGAGGAGGACAGTGAGAGACTCTTCCTCTTCCTCTATGTGACTGTGGGAGGTTGAGGAGGACAGCGAGAGACTCTTCCTCTATGTGACTGTGGGAGGTTGAGGAGGACAGCGAGAGACTCTTCCTCTATGTGACTGTGGAAGGTAGAGGAGGACAGCGAGAGACTCTTCCTCTATGTGACTGTGGGAGGTTGAGGAGGACAGCGAGAGACTCTTCCTCTATGTGACTGTGGGAGGTTGAGGAGGACAGCGAGAGACTCTTCCTCTATGTGACTGTGGGAGGTAGAGGAGGACAGCGAGAGACTCTTCCTCTATGTGACTGTGGGAGGTTGAGGAGGACAGCGAGAGACTCTTCCTCTTCCTCTATATGACTGTGGAAGGTAGAGGAGGACAGTGAGAGACTCTTCCTCTATGTGACTGTGGGAGGTTGAGGAGGACAGCGAGAGACTCTTCCTCTTCCTCTATATGACTGTGGAAGGTAGAGGAGGACAGTGAGAGACTCTTCCTCTATGTGACTGTGGGAGGTTGAGGGGGACAGCGAGAGACTCTTCCTCTATGTGACTGTGGGAGGTTGAGGAGGACAGCGAGAGACTCTTCCTCTATGTGACTGTGGGAGGTTGAGGAGGACAGCGAGAGACTCTTCCTCTATGTGACTGTGGGAGGTTGAGGAGGACAGCGAGAGACTCTTCCTCTATGTGACTGTGGGAGGTTGAGGAGGACAGCGAGAGACTCTTCCTCTATGTGACTGTGGGAGGTAGAGGAGGACAGCGAGAGACTCTTCCTCTATGTGACTGTGGGGGGTTGAGGAGGACAGCGAGAGACTCTTCCTCTTCCTCTATGTGACTGTGGGAGGTAGAGGAGGACAGCGAGAGACTCTTCCTCTATGTGACTGTGGGAGGTTGAGGAGGACAGCGAGAGACTCTTCCTCTATGTGACTGTGGGAGGTTGAGGAGGACAGCGAGAGACTCTTCCTCTATGTGACTGTGGGAGGTTGAGGAGGACAGTGAGAGACTCTTCCTCTTCCTCTATGTGACTGTGGGAGGTTGAGGAGGACAGCGAGAGACTCTTCCTCTATGTGACTGTGGGAGGTTGAGGAGGACAGCGAGAGACTCTTCCTCTATGTGACTGTGGGAGGTTGAGGAGGACAGCGAGAGACTCTTCCTCTATGTGACTGTGGGAGGTTGAGGAGGACAGTGAGAGACTCTTCCTCTTCCTCTATGTGACTGTGGGAGGTTGAGGAGGACAGTGAGAGACTCTTCCTCTTCCTCTATGTGACTGTGGGAGGTAGAGGAGGACAGCGAGAGACTCTTCCTCTATGTGACTGTGGGAGGTTGAGGAGGACAGTGAGAGACTCTTCCTCTTCCTCTATGTGACTGTGGGAGGTTGAGGAGGACAGCGAGAGACTCTTCCTCTTCCTCTATGTGACTGTGGGAGGTAGAGGAGGACAGCGAGAGACTCTTCCTCTATGTGACTGTGGGAGGTTGAGGAGGACAGCGAGAGACTCTTCCTCTTCCTCTATGTGACTGTGGGAGGTTGAGGAGGACAGCGAGAGACTCTTCCTCTATGTGACTGTGGGAGGTTGAGGAGGACAGCGAGAGACTCTTCCTCTTCCTCTATGTGACTGTGGGAGGTTGAGGAGGACAGCGAGAGACTCTTCCTCTTCCTCTATGTGACTGTGGGAGGTTGAGGAGGACAGCGAGAGACTCTTCCTCTTCCTCTATGTGACTGTGGGAGGTTGAGGAGGACAGCGAGAGACTCTTCCTCTTCCTCTATGTGACTGTGGGAGGTTGAGGAGGACAGCGAGAGACTCTTCCTCTTCCTCTATGTGACTGTGGGAGGTTGAGGAGGACAGTGAGAGACTCTTCCTCTATGTGACTGTGGGAGGTTGAGGAGGACAGCGAGAGACTCTTCCTCTTCCTCTATGTGACTGTGGGAGGTTGAGGAGGACAGTGAGAGACTCTTCCTCTATGTGACTGTGGGAGGTTGAGGAGGACAGCGAGAGACTCTTCCTCTATATGACTGTGGGAGGTTGAGGAGGACAGCGAGAGACTCTTCCTCTTCCTCTATATGACTGTGGGAGGTTGAGGAGGACAGCGAGAGACTCTTCCTCTATGTGACTGTGGAAGGTAGAGGAGAACAGCGAGAGACTCTTCCTCTATGTGACTGTGGGAGGTTGAGGAGGACAGCGAGAGACTCTTCCTCTTCCTCTATGTGACTGTGGGAGGTAGAGGAGGACAGCGAGAGACTCTTCCTCTATATGACTGTGGGAGGTTGAGGAGGACAGCGAGAGACTCTTCCTCTTCCTCTATGTGACTGTGGGAGGTTGAGGAGGACAGCGAGAGACTCTTCCTCTATGTGACTGTGGGAGGTTGAGGAGGACAGCGAGAGACTCTTCCTCTATGTGACTGTGGGAGGTTGAGGAGGACAGTGAGAGACTCTTCCTCTATGTGACTGTGGGAGGTTGAGGAGGACAGTGAGAGACTCTTCCTCTTCCTCTATGTGACTGTGGAAGGTTGAGGAGGACAGCGAGAGACTCTTCCTCTATGTGACTGTGGGAGGTAGAGGAGGACAGTGAGAGACTCTTCCTCTATGTGACTGTGGGAGGTTGAGGAGGACAGCGAGAGACTCTTCCTCTATGTGACTGTGGGAGGTTGAGGAGGACAGCGAGAGACTCTTCCTCTATGTGACTGTGGAAGGTTGAGGAGGACAGCGAGAGACTCTTCCTCTATGTGACTGTGGGAGGTTGAGGAGGACAGCGAGAGACTCTTCCTCTTTCTCTATGTGACTGTGGGAGGTTGAGGAGGACAGCGAGAGACTCTTCCTCTATGTGACTGTGGGAGGTTGAGGAGGACAGTGAGAGACTCTTCCTCTATGTGACTGTGGGAGGTTGAGGAGGACAGTGAGAGACTCTTCATCTATATGACTGTGGGAGGTTGAGGAGGACAGCGAGAGACTCTTCCTCTTCCTCTATGTGACTGTGGGAGGTTGAGGAGGACAGCGAGAGACTCTTCCTCTTCCTCTATATGACTGTGGGAGGTTGAGGAGGACAGCGAGAGACTCTTCCTCTTCCTCTATGTGACTGTGGGAGGTTGAGGAGGACAGTGAGAGACTCTTCCTCTTCCTCTATGTGACTGTGGAAGGTTGAGGAGGACAGCGAGAGACTCTTCCTCTTCCTCTATGTGACTGTGGGAGGTTGAGGAGGACAGCGAGAGACTCTTCCTCTATGTGACTGTGGAAGGTTGAGGAGGACAGCGAGAGACTCTTCCTCTATGTGACTGTGGGAGGTTGAGGAGGACAGCGAGAGACTCTTCCTCTTCCTCTATGTGACTGTGGGAGGTTGAGGAGGACAGCGAGAGACTCTTCCTCTATGTGACTGTGGGAGGTTGAGGAGGACAGTGAGAGACTCTTCCTCTATGTGACTGTGGGAGGTTGAGGAGGACAGTGAGAGACTCTTCCTCTATGTGACTGTGGGAGGTTGAGGAGGACAGCGAGAGACTCTTCCTCTATATGACTGTGGGAGGTTGAGGAGGACAGCGAGAGACTCTTCCTCTTCCTCTATGTGACTGTGGGAGGTTGAGGAGGACAGCGAGAGACTCTTCCTCTTCCTCTATGTGACTGTGGGAGGTTGAGGAGGACAGCGAGAGACTCTTCCTCTATGTGACTGTGGGAGGTTGAGGAGGACAGTGAGAGACTCTTCCTCTATGTGACTGTGGGAGGTTGAGGAGGACAGCGAGAGACTCTTCCTCTATATGACTGTGGGAGGTTGAGGAGGACAGCGAGAGACTCTTCCTCTATGTGACTGTGGGAGGTTGAGGAGGACAGCGAGAGACTCTTCCTCTATATGACTGTGGGAGGTTGAGGAGGACAGTGAGAGACTCTTCCTCTATGTGACTGTGGGAGGTTGAGGAGGACAGCGAGAGACTCTTCCTCTATATGACTGTGGGAGGTTGAGGAGGACAGTGAGAGACTCTTCCTCTATGTGACTGTGGGAGGTTGAGGAGGACAGCGAGAGACTCTTCCTCTATATGACTGTGGGAGGTTGAGGAGGACAGTGAGAGACTCTTCCTCTATGTGACTGTGGGAGGTTGAGGAGGACAGCGAGAGACTCTTCCTCTATATGACTGTGGGAGGTTGAGGAGGACAGCGAGAGACTCTTCCTCTTCCTCTATATGACTGTGGGAGGTTGAGGAGGACAGCGAGAGACTCTTCCTCTATGTGACTGTGGGAGGTTGAGGAGGACAGTGAGAGACTCTTCCTCTATGTGACTGTGGGAGGTTGAGGAGGACAGCGAGAGACTCTTCCTCTTCCTCTATGTGACTGTGGGAGGTTGAGGAGGACAGCGAGAGACTCTTCCTCTATGTGACTGTGGGAGGTTGAGGAGGACAGCGAGAGACTCTTCCTCTTCCTCTATATGACTGTGGAAGGTAGAGGAGGACAGCGAGAGACTCTTCCTCTATGTGACTGTGGGAGGTTGAGGAGGACAGCGAGAGACTCTTCCTCTATGTGACTGTGGGAGGTAGAGGAGGACAGCGAGAGACTCTTCCTCTATGTGACTGTGGGAGGTTGAGGAGGACAGCGAGAGATTCTTCCTCTATGTGACTGTGGGAGGTTGAGGAGGACAGCGAGAGACTCTTCCTCTATGTGACTGTGGAAGGTAGAGGAGGACAGCGAGAGACTCTTCCTCTATATGACTGTGGGAGGTTGAGGAGGACCGCGAGAGACTCTTCCTCTATGTGACTGTGGGAGGTTGAGGAGGACAGCGAGAGACTCTTCCTCTTCCTCTATATGACTGTGGGAGGTTGAGGAGGACAGCGAGAGACTCTTCCTCTTCCTCTATGTGACTGTGGGAGGTTGAGGAGGACAGCGAGAGACTCTTCCTCTATATGACTGTGGGAGGTTGAGGAGGACAGCGAGAGACTCTTCCTCTTCCTCTATATGACTGTGGGAGGTTGAGGAGGACAGCGAGAGACTCTTCCTCTTCCTCTATGTGACTGTGGGAGGTTGAGGAGGACAGCGAGAGACTCTTCCTCTATATGACTGTGGGAGGTTGAGGAGGACAGCGAGAGACTCTTCCTCTTCCTCTATATGACTGTGGGAGGTTGAGGAGGACAGCGAGAGACTCTTCCTCTTCCTCTATGTGACTGTGGGAGGTTGAGGAGGACAGCGAGAGACTCTTCCTCTTCCTCTATGTGACTGTGGGAGGTTGAGGAGGACAGCGAGAGACTCTTCCTCTTCCTCTATGTGACTGTGGGAGGTTGAGGAGGACAGTGAGAGACTCTTCCTCTATGTGACTGTGGGAGGTTGAGGAGGACAGCGAGAGACTCTTCCTCTATATGACTGTGGGAGGTTGAGGAGGACAGCGAGAGACTCTTCCTCTTCCTCTATATGACTGTGGGAGGTTGAGGAGGACAGCGAGAGACTCTTCCTCTATGTGACTGTGGGAGGTTGAGGAGGACAGTGAGAGACTCTTCCTCTATGTGACTGTGGGAGGTAGAGGAGGACAGCGAGAGACTCTTCCTCTTCCTCTATGTGACTGTGGGAGGTTGAGGAGGACAGCGAGAGACTCTTCCTCTATGTGACTGTGGGAGGTTGAGGAGGACAGTGAGAGACTCTTCCTCTATGTGACTGTGGGAGGTTGAGGAGGACAGCGAGAGACTCTTCCTCTATGTGACTGTGGGAGGTTGAGGAGGACAGTGAGAGACTCTTCCTCTTCCTCTATATGACTGTGGAAGGTAGAGGAGGACAGCGAGAGACTCTTCCTCTATGTGACTGTGGGAGGTTGAGGAGGACAGCGAGAGACTCTTCCTCTATGTGACTGTGGGAGGTTGAGGAGGACAGCGAGAGACTCTTCCTCTATGTGACTGTGGAAGGTAGAGGAGGACAGCGAGAGACTCTTCCTCTATATGACTGTGGGAGGTTGAGGAGGACAGCGAGAGACTCTTCCTCTTCCTCTATGTGACTGTGGGAGGTTGAGGAGGACAGCGAGAGACTCTTCCTCTATGTGACTGTGGGAGGTTGAGGAGGACAGCGAGAGACTCTTCCTCTTCCTCTATGTGACTGTGGGAGGTTGAGGAGGACAGCGAGAGACTCTTCCTCTTCCTCTATGTGACTGTGGGAGGTTGAGGAGGACAGCGAGAGACTCTTCCTCTTCCTCTATATGACTGTGGGAGGTTGAGGAGGACAGTGAGAGACTCTTCCTCTTCCTCTATGTGACTGTGGGAGGTTGAGGAGGACAGCGAGAGACTCTTCCTCTTCCTCTATGTGACTGTGGGAGGTTGAGGAGGACAGCGAGAGACTCTTCCTCTATGTGACTGTGGGAGGTTGAGGAGGACAGCGAGAGACTCTTCCTCTATGTGACTGTGGGAGGTTGAGGAGGACAGCGAGAGACTCTTCCTCTATGTGACTGTGGAAGGTAGAGGAGGACAGCGAGAGACTCTTCCTCTATATGACTGTGGGAGGTTGAGGAGGACAGCGAGAGACTCTTCCTCTTCCTCTATGTGACTGTGGGAGGTTGAGGAGGACAGCGAGAGACTCTTCCTCTATGTGACTGTGGGAGGTTGAGGAGGACAGCGAGAGACTCTTCCTCTTCCTCTATGTGACTGTGGGAGGTTGAGGAGGACAGCGAGAGACTCTTCCTCTTCCTCTATATGACTGTGGGAGGTTGAGGAGGACAGCGAGAGACTCTTCCTCTTCCTCTATGTGACTGTGGGAGGTAGAGGAGGACAGTACACTCTCCCAGAGGCTGTCAGACAGATAGGTTGGAGTGCCAACGCATGGCTGTATAGTAGTAGTGAAACATTGTGATGGCACGTTTCCAGTGTATTAGTGTGCATCCAAATAGGACACTATTCCCTACATTTGCACTACATTTGACCAGGGCCCATAGGTCTTAGTGTCAGGCCATACTGCAGTGGTAGAATGTAAATATAGATATTACAATACAGTACAGCCGTATTGTTGAAGTCATGGTACCCATCTGCTCTGTCTGCTCTGTCTGTCTGTCTGTCTGCTCTGTCTGCTCTGTCTGCTCTGTCTGCTCTGTCTGTCTGTCTGTCTGTCTGTCTGTCTGTCTGTCTGCTCTGTTTTCCTCTGTCTGCTCTGTCTGTCTGTCTGTCTGTCTGTCTGTCTCTCTGTCTGTGTGTCTGTCTGTGTGTGTGATTTGATTTTACTATCCTTGTGGGACCAGAAGCCCTCAAAAATGTTAGACTTAGGGGTTAAGTTTAGGATAATGGTTGCAATTAAGGTTTAGGGTTAGGGTTAGGGTTAGTTTTAGGGTTAAGGTTAAGGTTAGGGTTAAGATTAGGGTTAGGTTTAGTTTTAGGGTTAAGGTTAAGGTTAGGGTTAAGATTAGGGTTAGGTTTAGTTTTAGGGTTAAGGTTAGGGTTAGGGTTAAGATTAGGGTTAAGATTAGAGTTAGGGTTAAGGTTAGGGTTAAGATTAGGGTTAAGATTAGGGTTACGATTAGGGTTAGGATTAGATTTAGGGTTAAGGTTAGGGTTCAGGTTAGAGTTAGAGTTAGGGTTAGTTTTAGGGTTAGGGTTATAGGGGGTTGTTAACACATCAGTAACATAGTGAAAATTCACAGTAATCCCAAAGTATAGAGTGGCACATTGCATGGCAAATAACCAACATATAATTGGAAAAAATTATTCCATTATAATTTCACAAACTTCACAGATTGAAGCGCTGGAAATAAAATTAGCTGCAAAAAATCTTTGAACTTTGTGGCAATTACAGCCTTATGCAGCAGGCAGAGCTAGAGCAAGTTACAGACGATGTTTCCTAACTTTTCCCAAACACTGCCAAAGAAAATAATAAATTATAAATGTGTAAATTAGATCACTTTTCCGTACTGCGTCTGAGAATTTTTTTTAAAAAGAAATGTCCAAATCCAAATAGCCAATGTCCAACTCTATTGCACCTGCTGTTTGACACGGCTGTGACCCTTCATGTTGACGTTCCAGAACATAGAGAATGATAGAGGCCTCTAGGCTGTATTAGCATGGGGAAGCCCCATTCAGCACTTCCACCATTTTAAAGTAGTCAAGTGGTTGGGGACTTCCAACTTCATTGGCTGATCCCTCGTGGTGACACTGTTAGAGTCATATCCAACCGGGGTCATCAGCAAGGATCAGCCAATCGTGAAGAATAAAATGGACTACTTTAAAATGGCGATAGACTCATGTACTCTGCCCATGCTGTCACAGACGCTATAATGACAAAGATATAGATATGAGACCTCTATCTCTACCTTTCAGAAGCAGGTGGACCAGAGATGGTGGATAACTTGTCTTCATATGATGCAAAACTCGTCATACCGGCTTGTA
This sequence comes from Salvelinus fontinalis, assembly GCF_029448725.1. Taxonomy (NCBI): domain Eukaryota; kingdom Metazoa; phylum Chordata; class Actinopteri; order Salmoniformes; family Salmonidae; genus Salvelinus; species Salvelinus fontinalis. Next base: position 27,917,873 of record NC_074703.1, on the reverse strand, counting down.
TTTATACCTGTTTGAACGGCCGCTAGCTCAGATACACATGAAAACAGGAAATGACCACGGAGATAGACAAAAAAACACTACAACATTGAAAAAAGGTGAATCTTTCCTTGTAAGTGGTTTCTCTCACATAACCACCAATGCATCAGCAGCTGGGTCTGGTCTGCTTAGTTAATTGACTGTCTATGAACCAGAAAGAATGAGGGAGTGGGATGTCTCACTTCCTGTTCCCTTGTCTGGGTGGACTAGCATTGTCTGGGAGAGAAAACTCTTTGTTTAGTGTGTTCAGATGGGACCCTTCTGCCTATATACAGTAGTGTCATATCTTAAACATTTTCCTACACACTGGTTCTGATAGTAAATATCACCAGAGAGCAGGTTTTCCCAAAACTCGGTCCTCAGGACCACAAGAGGTTCACATCTTGTTTTGTTTTGTCCCTAGCGCTACACAGCTTATTCAAATCACCAACTAATCATCATCATTTGAATCAGCTGTGTAGGTGTTAGGGGGGGGGGGGGGGGGGGGGGGGAATACTAAATGTGCATCTCTTGGACCATTTCATCATCTCTGTCACCCCTGGATCTCTGTGTTGGTACTGCTGCAGTAGGGACTAAGTTGCTCAGATTTCATGCTAACTTGACGGGGGAGTGGAGGGACAGTCCTCTCCGGAAATATCCCTCTCTGTTTAGGAGTCGTGGGAACTGTAGAGAGACTATCAGAGAGAACAGACTCTGTAGAGAGACTATCCTTCCGTCCCTCTCCTCTCCTCACCAGTCCCTACTCTCCTAACGAGAGAGAGAGAGAGCAAGAGAGAGAGAGAGAGAGAGAGACAGACAGACAGACAGACAGACAGACAGACAGACAGACAGACAGACAGACAGAGAGAGAGAGAGAGAGAGAGAGAGAGAGAGAGACAGACAGACAGACAGACAGACAGACAGACAGACAGAGAGAGGGGTAAATCATTCATCACTAAAACCACGCTGATTAAACAGATGATCAGATCAGCTGACAGTAGGCAGTGAAGGAGAGAGCGGGGTGGGGGGGGGGGGGGGGTGCAGTGATCAGTGTTAAGGGAGAGACCAATTAGACCCATGCTGGGCCAGGGCGAGAGGGGATAGAGCCGTGACTAAGTCTACCCATGTCACACGCCAATCAACCATAGTGTTAATGGTGCAGAAGTAACGGCTGAGCCTGAGATCTGACATTAACTGTGACTGTTCTGGGCTATAGTACCCCTCTGTGACAGTGGTCTGGTATTATCTGTGACTGTTCTGGGCTATAGTACCCCTCTGTGACAGTGGTCTGGTATTATCTGTGACTATTCTGGGCTATAGTACCCCTCTGTGACAGTGGTCTGGTATTATCTGTGACTGCTCTGAGCTACAGTACTCGTCTGTAACAGTGGTCTGGTATTATCTGTGACTGTTCTGAGCTACAGTACTCCTCTGTGATAGTGATCTGGTATTATCTGTGACTGTTCTGTGCTATAGTAGCCCTCTGTGACAGTGGTCTGGTATTATCTGTGACTGTTCTGGGCTATAGTACCCCTCTGTGACAGTGATCTGGTATGATCTGTGACTGTTCTGAGCTACAGTACTCCTCTGTGAGAGTGATCTGGTATTATCTGTGACTGTTCTGGGCTATAGTACCCCTCTGTGACAGTGATCTGGTATTATCTGTGACTATTCTGGGCTATAGTACCTCTCTGTGACAGTGGTCTGGTATTATCTGTGACTGTTCTGGGCTATAGTACCCCTCTGTGACAGTGGTCTGGTATTATCTGTGACTATCCTGGGCTATAGTACCCCTCTGTGACAGTGGTCTGGTATTATCTGTGACTGTTCTGGGCTATAGTACCCCTCTGTGACAGTGATCTGGTATTATCTGTGACTGTTCTGGGCTATAGTACCCCTCTGTGACAGTGGTCTGGTATTATCTGTGACTGTTCTGGGCTACAGTACTCCTCTGTGACAGTGGTCTGGTATTATCTGTGACTGTTCTGGGCTACAGTACTCCTCTGTGACAGTGGTCTGGTATTATCTGTGACTATTCTGGGCTATAGTACCTCTCTGTGACAGTGGTCTGGTATTATCTGTGACTGTTCTGGGCTATAGTACCCCTCTGTGACAGTGGTCTGGTATTATCTGTGACTATTCTGGGCTATAGTACCCCTCTGTGACAGTGGTCTGGTATTATCTGTGACTGTTCTGGGCTATAGTACCCCTCTGTGACAGTGATCTGGTATTATCTGTGACTGTTCTGGGCTATAGTACCCCTCTGTGACAGTGGTCTGGTATTATCTGTGACTGTTCTGGGCTACAGTACTCCTCTGTGACAGTGGTCTGGTATTATCTGTGACTGTTCTGGGCTACAGTACTCCTCTGTGACAGTGGTCTGGTATTATCTGTGACTGTTCTGGGCTATAGTACCCCTCTGTGACAGTGGTCTGGTATTATCTGTGACTGTTCTGGTCTATAGTAGCCCTCTGTGACAGTGGTCTGGTATTATCTGTGACTGTTCTGGGCTATAGTACCCCTCTGTGACAGTGATCTGGTATGATCTGTGACTGTTCTGAGCTACAGTACTCCTCTGTGAGAGTGATCTGGTATTATCTGTGACTGTTCTGGGCTATAGTACCCCTCTGTGACAGTGATCTGGTATTATCTGTGACTATTCTGGGCTATAGTACCTCTCTGTGACAGTGGTCTGGTATTATCTGTGACTGTTCTGGGCTATAGTACCCCTCTGTGACAGTGGTCTGGTATTATCTGTGACTATTCTGGGCTATAGTACCCCTCTGTGACAGTGGTCTGGTATTATCTGTGACTGTTCTGGGCTATAGTACCCCTCTGTGAAATTGGTCTGGTATTATCTGTGACTGTTCTGGGCTATAGTACCCCTCTGTGACAGTGGTCTGGTATTATCTGTGACTGTTCTGGTCTATAGTAGCCCTCTGTGACAGTGGTCTGGTATTATCTGTGACTGTTCTGGGCTATAGTAGCCCTCTGTGACAGTTGTCTGGTATTATCTGTGACTGTTCTGGGCTATAGTAGCCCTCTGTGACAGTGGTCTGGTATTATCTGTGACTGTTCTGGGCTACAGTACTCCTCTGTGACAGTGATCTGGTATTATCTGTGAATGTTCTGGGCTACAGTACCCCTCTGTGACAGTGATCTGGTATTATCTGTGACCGTTCTGGGCTATAGTACCCCTCTGTGACAGTGGTCTGGTATTATCTGTGACTTTTCTGGGCTATAGTAGCCCTCTGTGACAGTGGTCTGGTATTATCTGTGACTGTTCTGGGCTACAGTACTCCTCTGTGACAGTGGTCTGGTATTATCTGTGACTGTTCTGGGCTATAGTACCTCTCTGTGATAGTGGTCTGGTATTATCTGTGACTGTTCTGGGCTACAGTAGCCCTCTGTGACAGTGGTCTGGTATTATCTGTGACTGTTATGGGCTATAGTACCCCTCTGTGACAGTGGTCTGGTATTATCTGTGACTGTTCTGGGCTATAGTAGCCCTCTGTGACAGTGGTCTGGTATTATCTGTGACTGTTCTGGGCTATAGTAGCCCTCTGTGACAGTGGTCTGGTATTATCTGTGACTGTTCTGGGCTACAGTACTCCTCTGTGACAGTGATCTGGTATTATCTGTGAATGTTCTGGGCTACAGTACCCTTCTGTGACAGTGATCTGGTATTATCTGTGACTGTTCTGGGCTGTAGTACCCCTCTGTGACGGTGGTCTGGTATTATCTGTGACTGTTCTGGGCTACAGTACTCCTCCGTGACAGTGATCTGGTATTATCTGTGACTGTTCTGGTCTATAGTACCCCTCTGTGACAGTGGTCTGGTATTATCTGTGACTGTTCTGGGCTATAGTACCCCTCTGTGATAGTGATCTGGTATTTTCTGTGACTGTTCTGGGCTATAGTACCCCTCTGTGACAGTGGTCTGGTATTATCTGTGACTGTTCTGGGCTATAGTACCCCTCTGTGACAGTGATCTGGTATGATCTGTGACTATTCTGGGCTATAGTACCCCTCTGTGACAGTGGTCTGGTATTATCTGTGACTGTTCTGTGCTATAGTAGCCCTCTGTGACAGTGGTCTGGTATTATCTGTGACTGTTCTGGGCTACAGTACCCCTCTGTGACAGTGGTCTGGTATTATCTGTGACTGTTCTGGGCTATAGTACCCCTCTGTGACAGTGGTCTGGTATTATCTGTGACTGTTCTGGGCTATAGTACCCCTCTGTGACAGTGCTCTGGTATTATCTGTGACTGTTCTGTGCTATAGTACCCCTCTGTGAGAATGCAAATGAATACGTTAGCATCTCTAATGACACACTATTCCCTCATCCATTATATTTGACCACATATATAACACAGGAATGGGAATCCATTATATTTAACCACATATATAACACAGGAATGGGAATCCATTATATTTGACCACATATATAACACAGGAATGGGAATCCATTATATTTTACCACATTTAATACAGGAATGGGAATCCATTATATTTTACCACATATATAATACAGGAATGGGAATCCATTATATTTAACCACATATATAACACAGGAATTGGAATCCATTATATTTTACCACATATATAACACAGGAATGGGAATCCATTATATTTGACCACATATATAACACAGGAATGGGAATCCATTATATTTGACCACATATATAACACAGGAATGGGAATCCATTATATTTGACCACATATATAACACAGGAATGGGAATATTAAAACATCAATAGTGCTAATATAACATGACTGCAATAACATGTGAATAAGCTTGTTATAACATGTTAATAGGGTTGTTATAACATGTGAATAAGCGTGTTATAACATGTGAATAAGGTTGTTATAACATGTTAATAAGGTTGTTATAACATGTGAATAAGCTTGTTATAACATGTTAATAAGGTTGTTATAACATGTGAATAAGCTTGTTATAACATGTGAATAAGGTTGTTATAATATGTGAATAAGCTTGTTATAACATGTTAATAAGGTTGTTATAACATGTGAATAAGCTTGTTATAACATGTTAATAGGGTTGTTATAACATGTGAATAAGGTTGTTATAACATGTGAATAAGCTTGTTATAATATGTGAATAAGGTTGTTATAACATGTTAATAAGGTTGTTATAACATGTGAATAAGCTTGTTATAACATGTGAATAAGGTTGTTATAATATGTGAATAAGCTTGTTATAACATGTTAATAAGGTTGTTATAACATGTTAATAAGGTTGTTATAACATGTGTATAAGCCCAGTTGGGGCTTCATGCGCCACACTACACTACTATGAAATGTACATTCGCACACACGCACGAATGCACACACACACACACACACACACACACACACACACACACACACACACACACACACACACACACACACACACACACACACACACACACACACACACACACACACACACACACACACAGGCACGGACGTCGCCAGGGAAGAGCCAGCCAGGTCATGACAGATACACAGTGCCAAGGTCGTGGGTGGTGATCGTGTTCCCAGAGAGAGAGAGAGAGAGAGAGAGAGAGAGAGAGAGAGAGACAGACAGACATAGAGAGAGAGAGAGAGAGAGAGAGAGAGAGAGAGAGACAGAGACAGAGACAGAGACAGAGACAGAGACAGACAGACATAGAGAGAGAGAGAGAGAGAGAGAGAGAGAGAGAGAGAGAGAGAGACAGAGACAGAGACAGAGACAGAGACAGAGACAGAGAGGTGGCGGGAGAAGAGGGAATTGAAATGAGCGAGTCAGAGATCCTGGCTGACAGAAGCACACTGTTCATGTTGTGTCAGGAACAGCCTATTCTAGTGGTACTGCTAGTATTGAAGAGAGAGAGAATGTAGAGGGAGAGAGAGAGAGAGATGTAGAGAAAGTGTAGAGAGAGATAGAGAATGAAAAGAGGCCCACTATGGAGATGTGAGGTCTCGTCTCCTGTGGGCTCTCCTCTCCTGTGCCCTCTCCTCTCCTGTGGGCTCTCCTCTCCTGTGCCCTCTCCTCTTGCCTCTCCTGTGGCCTCTCCTCTCCTGTGGTCTCTCTTCTCCTGTGGCCTCTCCTCTCCTGTGGGCTCTCTTCTCCTGTGGCCTCTCCTCTCCTGTTGGCTCTCCTCTCCTGTGGGCTCTCCTCTCCTGTGCCCTCTCCTCTCCTGTGCCCTCTCCTCTCCTGTGCCCTCTCCTCTCCTGCGGCATCTCCTCTCCTGTGGGCTCTCCTGTGGGCTCTCCTCTCCTGTAGCCTCTCCTCTCCTGTGGCCTCTCCTCTCCTGTGGCCTCTCCTCTCCTGTGGCCTCTCCTCTCCTGTGGGCTCTCCTGTGGGCTCTCCTCTCATGTGGCCTCTCCTCTCCCGTGGCCTCTCCTCTCCTGTGGGCTATCCTCTCCTGTGGCTTCTCCTCTCCTGTGGGCTCTCCTGTGGGCTCTCCTCTCCTGTGGCCTCTCCTGTGGCATCTCCTCTCCTGTGGCCTCTCCTCTCCTGTGGCCTCTCCTGTGGCCTCTCCTCTCCTGTGGCCTCTCCTCTCCTGTGGACTCTCCTGTGGCCTCTCCTGTGGCCTCTCCTCTCCTGTGGCCTCTCCTCTCCTGTGGCCTCTCCTCTCCTGTGGCCTCTCCTCTCCTGTGGCCTCTCCTCTCCTGTGGGCTCAGCCAGGCTGAAATGCAGCAGCTACAATTAGAAAGGCTAATTGAGAAATGACAGCGACCGCATCACAAGGCCCTTATTCACCCTGAGTAGAAGAGGGAGATCTGTTTTTCAGAAGCACGTGGGTTTACTTAGACAGAGATGGACAAGCTCTGGCTCTCTGAACATAAGTGAGTGTGTGTGTGTGTGTGTGTGTGTGTGTGTGTGTGTGTGTGTGTGTGTGTGTGTGTGTGTGTGTGCGTGCGTGCGTGCGTGCGTGCGTGCGTGCGTGCGTGCGTGCGTGCGTGTGTGCGTGCATGCGTGCGTGCGTGTGTGCGTGCGTGCTTCTGTACCTGTGTACCTGCATTCATGTGTGTGTACAGTATATCAGCCTGCAAGCATCTCAGTGCTTTCAACAATGTTTGTATCATGTATCACAACGTGGCTCTAAAGGCTCTAAAGCCTCAGTCATATCCCCCTCCTCTCCTCCTCTCCCCCTCTCCTTCTCTCCTTCTCTCCTTCTCTCCTCCTGTCCTGCTCTAACAGGGTTTTGTCCCCCTATCATCCTCTCCTTCTCTCCTCCTCTCCTCCTCTCCTTCTCTCCTCCTCTCCTTCTCTCCTCTTCTCCTCCTCTCCTTCTCTCCTCTTCTCCTTCTCTCCTCCTCTACCTCCTCTCCTTCTCTCCTCCTCTCCTTCTCTCCTCCTCTACCTCCTCTCCTTCTCTCCTCCTCTCCTCCTCTCCTTCTCTCCTCTCCTTCTCTCCTCTTCTCCTTCTCTCCTCCTCTACCTCCTCTCCTTCTCTCCTCTTCTCCTTCTCTCCTCCTCTCCCTCTCTCCTCTCCTCTTCTCCTTCTCTCCTCCTCTACCTCCTCTCCTTCTCTCCTCCTCTCCCCCTCTCCTCCTCTCCTGCTCTAACAGGGTATTGGCCCCTTGTTCCTTCATGCGGTAATGAGTTCCATCATTGATATGTCATTCTGGCCAGACAGGCTTGAGACAGGGGAGAGTAGAGCAGAGCAGCCAGTCTCTGTGTCTGCTAATACACTCTCACCTGTAACCCCAGTCTCTTTATTCTTAAACCAGTCCCAGACACTCTGTGAGTCATGGAGAGAGAGGGGGAAATGGGTGAAGGGGAGAGAGAGGTAGAGGGGGACAGAGAGAGAGAGAGAGAGACAGAGAGACAGAGAGAGAGAGAGAGAGAGAGAGAGAGAGAGAGAGAGAGAGAGAGAGAGAGCGAGCGAGCGAGAGACAGATAGAGAGAGAGAGATAGATAGAGAGAGAGAGAGAGAGCGAGAGTGAGAGAGAGAGAGACAGATAGAGAGAGAGACAGATAGAGAGAGAGAGAGAGTTATAGTACAGTACCCCTCTGTTATAGAGTTATAGTACATAGTGTTATAGTACATTGTGTTATAATACATTGTGTTATAATACATTGTGTTATAGTACATTGTGTTAGTACATGGTGTTATAGTACATTGTGTTATAGTACATAGTGTTATAGTACATTGTGTTATAGTACATTGTGTTATAGTACATTGTGTTATAGTACATTGTGTTATACTACATTGTGTTAGTACATTGTGTTATAGTACATTGTGTTATAGTACATTGTGTTATATTACATTGTGTTATAGTACATTGTGTTATAGTACATTGTGTTATAGTACATGGTGTTATAGTACATGGTGTTATAGTACATGGTGTTATAGTACATAGTGTTATAGTACATTGTGTTATAGTACATTGTGTTATAGTACATTGTGTTATAGTACATTGTGTTATACTACATTGTGTTAGTACATTGTGTTATAGTACATTGTGTTATAGTACATTGTGTTATATTACATTGTGTTATAATACATTGTGTTATAGTACATTGTGTTATAGTACATTGTGTTATAGTACATTGTGTTATAGTACATGGTGTTATAGTACATTGTGTTATAGTACATAGTGTTATAGTACATTGTGTTATAGTACATTGTGTTATAGTACATTGTGTTATACTACATTGTGTTAGTACATTGTGTTATAGTACATTGTGTTATAGTACATTGTGTTATATTACATTGTGTTATAATACATTGTGTTATAGTACATTGTCTTATAGTACATTGTGTTATAGTACATTGTGTTATAGTACATAGTGTTATAGTACATAGTGTTATAGTACATTGTGTTATAGTACATTGTGTTATATTACATTGTGTTATAATACATTGTGTTATAGTACATGGTGTTATAGTACATAGTGTTATAGTACATTGTGTTATAGTACATTGTGTTATAGTACATAGTGTTATAGTACATAGTGTTATAGTACATTGTGTTATAGTACATAGTGTTATACTACATTGTGTTAGTACATAGTGTTATAGTACATAGTGTTATAGTACATGGTGTTATAGTACATGGTGTTATAGTACATGGTGTTATAGTACATAGTGTTATAGTACATAGTGTTATAGTACATAGTGTTATAGTACATAGTGTTATAGTACATAGTGTTATAGTACATAGTGTTATAGTACATTGTGTTATAGTACATAGTGTTATAGTACATTGTTTTATTTATTTATTTTTATTCCACCTTTATTTAACCAGGTAGGCAAATTGAGAACACGTTCTCATTTACAATTGCGGCCTGGCCAAGATAAAGCAAAGCAGTTCGACACATACAACAACACATAGTTACACATGGAGTAAAACAAACATACAGTCAATAATACAGTGAAAAATAAGTCTATATACAATGTGAGCAAGTGAGGTGAGATAAGGGAGGTGAAGGCAAACAAAATATATATAAAAATAAATAAAAATATATAAAGGCCATGGTGGCGAAGTAAATACAATATAGCAAGTAAAAAAAAAAACACTGGAATGGTTGGTTTGCAGTGGAAGAAAGTGCAAAGGAGAGATAGAAATAATGGGGTGCAAAGGAGCAAAATAAATAAATAAATAAATACAGTAGGTAAAGAGGTAGTTGTTTGGGCTAAATTATAGATAGGCTATGTACAGGTGCTGTAATCTATGAGCTGCTCTGACAGCTGGTGCTTAAAGCTAGTGAGGGAGATAAGTGTTTCCAATTTCAGAGATTTTTGTAGTTCGTTCCAGTCATTGGCAGCAGAGAACTGGAAGGAGAGGCGGCCAAAGGAAGAATTGGTTTTGGGGGTGACCAGAGAGATATGCCTGCTGGAGCGCGTGCTACAGGTAGGTGCTGCTATGGTGACCAGGGAGCTGAGATAAGGGGGGACTTTACCTAGCAGGGTCTTGTAGATGACCTGGAGCCAGTGGGTTTGGCGACGAGTATGAAGCGAGGGCCAGCCAACGAGAGCGTACAGGTCGCAGTGGTGGGTAGTGTAAGGGGCTTTGGTGACAAAACGGATGGCACTGTGATAGACTGCATCCAATTTATTGAGTAGGGTATTGGAGGCTATTTTGTAAATGACATCACCGAAGTCGAGGATTGGTAGGATGGTCAGTTTTACAAGGGTATGTTTGGCAGCATGAGTGAAGGATGCTTTGTTGCGGAATAGGAAGCCAATTCTAGATTTAACTTTGGATTGGAGATGTTTGATGTGAGTCTGGAAGGAGAGTTTACAGTCTAACCAGACACCTAGGTATTTGTAGTTGTCCACATATTCTAAGTCAAAGCCGTCTAGAGTAGTGATGTTGGACAGGCGGGCAGGTGCAGGCAGCGATCGGTTGAAGAGCATACATTTAGTTTTACTTGTATTTAAGAGCAATTGGAGGCCACGGAAGGAGAGTTGTATGGCATTGAAGCTCGCCTGGAGGGTTGTTAACACAGTGTCAAAAAAAGGGCCAGAAGTATACAGAATAGTGTCGTCTGCGTAGAGGTGGATCAGAGACTCACCAGCAGCAAGAGCGACATCATTGATGTATACAGAGAAGAGAGTCGGTCCAAGAATTGAACCCTGTGGCACCCCCATAGAGACTGCCAGAGGCCCGGACAACAGACCCTCCGATTTGACACACTGAACTCGATCAGAGAAGTAGTTGGTGAACCAGGCGAGGCAATCATTAGAGAAACCAAGGCTGTCGAGTCTGCCGATGAGGATGTGGTGATTGACAGAGTCAAAAGCCTTGGCCAGGTCAATGAATACGGCTGCACAGTATTGTTTCCTATCGATGATATCGTTTAAGATATCGTTTATGACCTTGAGCGTGGCTGAGGTGCACCCATGACCAGCTCTGAAACCATTGTGTTATAGTATATTGTGTTATAGTACATGGTGTTATAGTACATTGTGTTATAGTACATTGTGTTATAGTACATAGTGTTATAGTACATGGTGTTATAGTACATAGTGTTATAGTACATGGTGTTATAGTACATAGTGTTATAGTACATAGTGTTATAGTACATGGTGTTATAGTACATGGTGTTATAGTACATAGTGTTATAGTACATGGTGTTATAGTACATTGTGTTATAGTACATTGTGTTATAGTACATGGTGTTATAGTACATGGTGTTATACTACATTGTGTTAGTACATAGTGTTATAGTACATGGTGTTATAGTACATAGTGTTATAGTACATAGTGTTATAGTACATAGTGTTATAGTACATAGTGTTATAGTACATAGTGTTATAGTACATAGTGTTATAGTACATAGTGTTATAGTACATAGTGTTATAGTACATAGTGTTATAGTACATAGTGTTATAGTACATAGTGTTATAGTACATAGTGTTATAGTACATAGTGTTATTGTACTCACTGAGATGATGCTTCTCTCTCTCTGTTAAAGTAAAGCACAGTTTGCCGTGCGACACGCTGGGCTAACAGAGAGGACAGTGTGAATCAGTGTGTCAGGGTCCAGGACTCAGGGGCCAAGGAACATTGATGCTGTAGGGCCCCTAAACTATTCACCGTAGTTTGGTCAACAGTAGTGTGTCTATGGACTGTTTTTCAGAGAGAGACTGATGGAGAGGTCAGGGGGATATGGAGGAGATGGAGAGAGGGATAGAAGAGAGCAGAGAAGAGAAAAGAGAAGAGATGGATGGACTGAGGATAGATAGAGGAGAAGAGAGAGGGTGAATGGTGGAGGAGAGAACAGGAGTGGAGAGGAGACATGGAGAGATAGAGAAGAGAGGTAAAGAGACAAGAAGAGAGGGGTAAATGAGAAGAGAGGATAGAGGGATAGAGATAGGAGAGGATAGAGAGAGGAGAGGATAGAGGGATAGAGGATAGAGGGATAGAGGATAGAGGGATAGAGAGGGGAGAGGATAGAGGGATAGAGAGAGAAGAGGATAGAGAGAGGAGAGGATAGAGGGATAGAGAGAGGAGAGGATAGAGGGATAGAGAGAGGAGAGGATAGAGGGATAGAGAGAGGAGAGGATAGAGGGATAGAGAGAGGAGAGGATAGAGAGAGGAGAGGATAGAGATATAGAGAGAGGAGAGGATAGAGAGAGGAGAGGATAGAGGGATAGAGAGAGGATAGGATAGAGAGAGGAGAGGATAGAGAGAGGAGAGGAGAGGATAGAGGGATAGAGAGAGGAGAGGATAGAGGGATAGAGAGAGGAGAGGATATAGAGGGGGGAGGATAGGGGGATAGAGAGAGGAGAGGATAGAGAGAGGAGAGGGATAGAGAGAGGAGAGGAGAGGATAGAAGGATAGAGAGAGGAGAGGATAGAGGGATAGAGAGAGGAGAGGATAGAGGGATAGAGAGAGGAGAGGATAGAGGGATAGAGAGAGGAGAGGATAGAGGGATAGAGAGAGGAGAGGATAGAGGGATAGAGAGAGAAGAGGATAGAGGGATAGAGAGAGGAGAGGGATAGAGAGAGCAGAGGATAAAGGGATAGAGAGAGGAGAGGATAGAGGGATAGAGAGAGGAGAGGATAGAGGGATAGAGATAGGAGAGGATAGAGGGATAGAGAGAGGAGAGGATAGAGAGATAGAGAGAGGAGAGGATAGAGGGATAGAGAGAGGAGAGGAGAGGGGGATAGAGAGAGGAGAGGATAGAGGGATAGAGAGAGGAGAGGATAGAGGGATAGAGAGAGGAGAGGATAGAGGGATAGAGAGAGGAGCGGATAAAGGAATAGAGAGAGGAGAGGATAGAGGGATAGAGAGAGAAGAGGATAGAGGGATAGAGAGAGGAGAGGATAGAGGGATAGAGAGAGGAGAGGATAGAGGGATAGAGAGAGGAGAGGATCGAGGGATAGAGAGAGGAGAGGATAAAGGAATAGAGAGAGGAGAGGATAGAGGGATAGAGAGAGAAGAGGATAGAGGGATAGAGAGAGGAGAGGATAGAGGGATAGAGAGAGGAGAGGATAGAGGGATAGAGAGAGGAGAGGATAGAGGGATAGAGAGAGGAGAGGGATAGAGAGAGGAGAGGATAGAGGGATAGAGAGAGGAGAGGGATAGAGAGAGGAGAGGATAGAGGGATAGAGAGAGGAGAGGATAGAGGGATAGAGAGAGGAGAGGATAGAGGGATAGAGAGAGGAGATGAGAGAGGGATAGAGAGAGGAGAGGATAGAGGGATAGAGAGAGGAGAGGATAGAGGGAGAGAGAGAAGAGATTATAGAGGGATAGAGAGAGAAGAGGATAGATGGATAGAGAGAGGAGAGGATAGAGGGATAGAGAGAGGAGAGGATAGAGGGATAGAGAGAGGAGAGGATAGATGGATAGAAAGAGGAGAGGATAGGGGGATAGAGAGGGGAGAGGAGCGGTGTACACTGTTCTGGAGGCTGACCTAGTTCGAGGGCCTGGATTGGGCACGCTGGCTCCTTCTCTGGGGGGCTCAGACACACAGGCAGAGAGACAGCAGTGACAGAGAAGGAGAGTGTGTGTGTGCGTATGCCTGTGTTTGTGCCTGTTATTGGATGGAAGTCTATTTTTGACGCATTAATTCTGCGTGGTTACATGGTTAATTCTGCGTGGTTACATGGTTGAAACAGAAACAACTAGTTAACAGGTTAATAGTTTAGGTATTAATTCTGAGTGGTTAAGGTTAGGACTATGGCTTGGGGAAAGCTTAAAACAAAAATATTTTTACAAAGGCGCTTTGGTGCAGTGGTCTGAGCAGCATGCTGGGGCTCTGGGGATCACCAGGTTGTTAGAGAGGTGTGAACTGTGATGGAGGTTGTTAGAGAGGTGTGAACTGTGATGAGGCAGTGGTCTGAGCAGCATGCTGGGGCTCTGAGGATCACCAGGTTGTTAGAGAGGTGTGAACTGTGATGAGGCAGTGGTCTGAGCAGCATGCTAGGGATCTGAGTATCACCAGGTTGTTAGAGAGGTGTGAACTGTGATGAGGCAGTGGTCTGAGCAGCATGCTAGGGATCTGAGTATCACCAGGTTGTTAGAGAGGTGTGAACTGTGATGGGGCAGTGGTCTGAGCAGCATGCTGGGCTCTGAGGATCACCAGGTTGTTAGAGAGGTGTGAACTGTGATGGAGGTTGTTAGAGAGGTGTGAACTGTGATGGGGCAGTGGTCTGAGCAACATGCTGTGCTCTGAGGATCACCAGGTTGTTACAGAGGTGTGAACTGTGATGGGGCAGTGGTCTGAGCAGCATGCAGGGCTCTGAGGATCACCAGTTCACCAGGAGATAATTTTCCTTTTATGAGCGACAAGGAAGACATATGTGGTGTGTGTGTGTGTGTGTGTGTGTGTGTGTGTGTGTGTGTGTGTGTGTGTGTGTGTGCGTGCGTGCGTGCGTGCGTGCGTGCGTGCGTGCGTGTGTGTGCGTGTGTGTGTGGTCTCTGTGTGTATTTAAGGATGAGTGTGTAACACAGAGTCTTATGCTCCAATATATGTGTGTGTTAAATGAACACCGGTCTGATGGTGAGTTCTGGTCGGCCCGGAGGGCGCTAGGGGAGAGCAGGGTTGTGTCAGTAATAGGGGCCCCATAATGCACCACAGCTGTTTCAGTGTGGGCCAGATGAAGAACTTGTTCTAAAACCACTCATCCCTCCCTACACAGCCATAACTTAAAATGGTTAACATGAGAGAGAGAGAGAGAGAGAGAGAGAGAGAGAGAGAGAGAGAGAGAGAGAGAGAGAGAGAGAGAGAGAGAGAGAGAGAGAGAGAGAGAGAGAGTGGAGAGAGAGAGTGGAGAGAGAGAGTGGAGAGCGAGAGAGCGATGGAGGGAGAGAGAGAGAGAGAGAAAGGGGGAAGAGAGAGGGGCAGAGAGAAAGAGACTGAGACAGAGAGAGAGAGAGAGAGAGAGAGAGAGAGAGAGAGAGAGAGAGAGAGAGAGAGAGAGAGAGAGAGAGAGAGATAGAAGAGAGAAGAAGTTGAGAAGAGAGAAGAGCTGAGTTGATTAGTTGCTAGTGTGTTCCTGCCATGACTGGACCAGGCTCCTCAGTTGGAGCAAGGAACTTACAGCGCCAGGTTTGTGGGTTCTATTCCCACGGGGAACAAGTATGAGAAAATGTATGACCTCACTACTGGAAGTGTCTCTGTTTCCCATAATGCATCTCTTTCTTCCCTACCATGCTGGAGGAGGTGTAGTGTATTATATAGTATCTGAATAGAGGAGGAGGTGTAGTGTATTATATAGTATCTGAGGAGGAGGTGTAGTGTATTATATAGTATCAGAGGAGGAGGTGTAGTGTATTATATAGTATCTGAGGAGGAGGTGTAGTGTATTATATAGTATCTGAACAGAGGAGGAGGTGTAGTGTATTATATAGTATCTGAGGAGGAGGTGTAGTGTATTATATAGTATCTGAGGAGGAGGTGTAGTGTATTATATAGTATCTGAACAGAGGAGGAGGTGTAGTGTATTATATAGTATCTGAGGAGGAGGTGTAGTGTATTATATAGTATCTGAGGAGGAGGTGTAGTGTATTATATAGTATCTGAGGAGGAGCTGTAGTGTATTATATAGTATCTGAACAGAGGAGGAGGTGTAGTGTATTATATAGTATCTGAGGAGGAGGTGTAGTGTATTATATAGTATCTGAGGAGGAGCTGTAGTGTATTATATAGTATCTGAATATAGGAGGAGGTGTAGTGTATTATATAGTATCTGAGGAGGAGGTGTAGTGTATTATATAGTATCTGAGGAGGAGGTGTAGTGTACTATATAGTATCTGAGGAGGAGCTGTAGTGTATTATATAGTATCTGAACAGAGGAGGAGGTGTAGTGTATTATATAGTATCTGAATATAGGAGGAGGTGTAGTGTATTATATAGTATCTGAATAGAGGAGGAGGTGTAGTGTATTATATAGTATCTGAACAGAGGAGGAGGTGTAGTGTATTATATAGTATCTGAACAGAGGAGGAGGTGTAGTGTATTATATAGTATCGGAGGAGGAGCTGTAGTGTATTATATAGTATCTGAGGAGGAGGTGTAGTGTATTATATAGTATCTGAGGAGGTGTAGTGTATTATATAGTATCTGAATAGAGGAGGAGGTGTAGTGTATTATATAGTATCTGAGGAGGAGCTGTAGTGTATTATATAGTATCTGAGGAGAGGAGGAGGTGTAGTGTATTATATAGTATCTGAGGAGGAGGTGTAGTGTATTATATAGTATCTGAGGAGGAGGTGTAGTGTATTATATAGTATCTGAATAGAGGAGGAGGTGTAGTGTATTATATAGTATCTGAGGAGGAGGTGTAGTGTATTATATAGTATCTGAGGAGGAGCTGTAGTGTATTATATAGTATCTGAGGAGGAGGTGTAGTGTATTATATAGTATCTGAACAGAGGAGGATGTGTAGTGTATTATACAGTATCTGAGGAGGAGGTGTAGTGTATTATATAGTATCTGAGGAGGAGCTGTAGTGTATTATATAGTATCTGAGGAGGAGGTGTAGTGTATTATATAGTATCTGGACAGAGGAGGAGGTGTAGTGTATTATATAGTATCTGAGGAGGAGGTGTAGTGTATTATATAGTATCTGAGGAGGAGGTGTAGTGTACTATATAGTATCTGAGGAGGAGCTGTAGTGTATTATATAGTATCTGAACAGAGGAGGAGGTGTAGTGTATTATATAGCATCTGAGGAGGAGCTGTAGTGTATTATATAGTATCTGAACAGAGGAGGAGGTGTAGTGTATTATATAGTATCTGAACAGAGGAGGAGGTGTAGTGTATTACATAGTATCTGAGGAGGAAGTGTAGTGTATTATATAGTATCTGAGGAGGAGGTGTAGTGTATTATATAGTATCTGAACAGAGGAGGAGGTGTAGTGTATTATATAGTATCTGAGGAGGAGGTGTAGTGTATTATATAGTATCTGAATAGAGGAGGAGGTGTAGTGTATTATATAGTATCTGAGGAGGAGGTGTAGTGTATTATATAGTATCTGAACAGAGGAGGAGGTGTAGTGTATTATATAGTATCTGAATAGAGGAGGAGGTGTATTGTATTATATAGTATCTGAGGAGGAGCTGTAGTGTATTACATAGTATCCGAACAGGACTGGCCCACTTTTCCTTCTCGGATGGTTTCCTGTCGACTGATGTCTCTCTCTCTGTGTCTCCCTGAGGTAGACCCTACTGTACCCACCCATGTGTGTATTCCTGTGTAAACTCCTACCCACCCACCCACCCACATACCCACCGACCCACTAACCCTCTCTCTCTCTCTCTCTCTCTCTCTCTCTCTCTCTCTCTCTCTCTCTCTCTCTCTCTCTCTCTCTCTCTCTCTCTCTCTCTCTCTCTCTCTCTCTCTCTCTCTCTCTCTCTCTCTCTCTCTCTCTCTCTCTCTCTCTCTCTCTCTCACTCTGTTTCTCTCTCTCTCCAGTATACATCCTCTCTGTGTATACATCATGAATATTTAATTAACCAACCAGATGGACCACCCACAGACAGGAAGATCAACCCGGGTCGTGTTCATTCAGCAACAAACGGGGGAAAAACTCTCTGAAACAACTATCGCTCTACCTGTACTTGTCCTTTAACAAACATACCGAAACACTCATTTTAATTTACTGTTGCAAAACTTTTAAAAACGTTTTCCGTCATGTGCCCAAATGAACGGTATCCGGAGCACAAGGGCCATCACTCCCTCCTCCAAGGTCATCCCTCCCTCCTCCAAGGTCATCACTCCCTCCTCCATCTATGTTTTGGAAGAGGTGGGTCCTTGTAGTTTTCGCTCCAGTGTTTTGAACAGAAGTCTTTCCTGGAGGATCCAGTGACGCATCATGCAGCACCAGCCTGCATAGTTTAGCAGGAAACATTAGTGATGCTTCCTTCTCCTCCCTCGCTTTCCTCTCACTCTTTCTACTCTCTGTCTCTCCCTTTTTCTACTCTCTCTCTTTCTCTCCCTCATTCTCTCTCTCTCTCTCTCTCTCCCTCATTCTCTCTCTCTCTCTTTCTCTCCCTCATTCTCTCTCTCTCTCTCTCTCTCTCTCTCTCTCTCTCTCTCTCTCTCTCTGACTCTCTCTCTGACTCTTTCTCTGACTCTCTCTCTCTCTTTCTCTTTCTCTCTCTCTCTCTCCCTCTCTCTCTCTCTCTCTCTCTCTCTCTATTACAAATGTCATATTATGTATATACAGTGTTGTAACAATGTACAAATGGTTAAAGTACAAAAGGGAAAATAAATAAGCATAAATATGGGTTGTATTTACAATGGTGTTTGTTCTTCACTAGTTGCCCTTTTCTTGTGGCAACAGGTCACGAATCTAGCTGCTGTGATGTCACACTGTGGTATTTCACCCAATAGATATGGGAGTTTATCAAAATCGGGTTTTGTTTTCGAATTCTTTGTGGATCTGTGTAATCTGAGGGAAATATCTGTCTCTAATATGGTCATACATTGGGCAGGAGGTTAGGAAGTGCAGCTCAGTTTCCACCTCATTTTGTGGGCAGTGTGCACATAGCCTGTCTTCTCTTGAGAGCCAGGTCTGCCCACGGTGGCCATTCTCAATAGCAAGGCTATGCTCACTGAGTCTGTACATAGTCAAAGCTTTCATTAAGTTTGGGTCAGTCACAGTGGTCAGGTATTCTGCCGCTGTGCACTTTAGGGCCAAATAATTAAGTCTTTCCAATGTGTCAAGTAATTATCTTTTTGTTTTCTCATGATTTGATTGTGTCTAATTGTGTTGCTGTCCTGGGGCTCTGTGGTATGTGTTTGTGACCAGAGCCCCAGGACCAGCTTGCTTAGGGGATTCTTCTCTAGGTTCATCTCTCTGTAGGTGATGGCTTTGTTATGGAAGGTTTGGGAATGAAGAATTTAGCAGCTCTTTTCTGGATTTTGATAATTAGCAGGTATCAGCCTAATTCTGCTCTGCATGCATTATTTGGTGTTTTACGTTGTATACGGAGGATATTTTTGCAGAATTCTGCATGCAGTGTCTCAATTTGGTGTTTGTCCCATTTTGTGGATTCTTGGTTGGTGAGCGGACCCCAGACCTCACAACCATAAAGGGCAATGGGCTCTATGACTAATTCAAGTATTATTAGCCAGATCTTAATTGGTATGTCGAATTTTATGTTCCTTTTGGTGGCGTAGAAGGCCCTTCTTGCCTTGTCTCTCAGACCGTTTGCAGCTTTGTGGAAGTTACCTGTGGCGCTGATGTTTAGGCCGAGGTATGTATAGTTTTTTGTGTGCTGTAGGGCAATGGTGTCTAGATGGAATTTGTATTTGTGGTCCTGGTGACAGGACCTTTTTTGCAACACCATTATTTTGGTCTTACTGGGATTTACTGTCAGGGCCCAGGTCTGACAGAATCTGTGCAGAATATCTAGGTGCTGCTGTAGGCCCTCCTTGGTTGGTGACAGAAGCACCAGATCATCAGCAAACAGTAGACATTTGAATTCAGATTCTAGTAGGGCGAGGCCGGGTGCTGCAGACTGTTCTAGTGCCCTCGCCAGCTCATTAAGATTTATGTTGAAGAGGGTGGGGCTTAAGGTGCATCCCTGTCTCACTCCACGGCCCTGTTGAAAGAAATGTGTGCTTTTTGCCTATTTTAACCGCACACTTCTTGTTGGTGTACATAGATTTTATAATGTTGTATGTTTTTCCCCCAACACCACTTTACATCAATTTTTATAGCAGACCCTCATGCCAAAATGAGTTGAAGGCTTTTTTGAAATCAACAAAGCATGAGAAGACTTTGCCTTTGTTTTGGTTTGATTGCTTGTCAATTAGGGTGTGCAGGGTGAATACTTGGTATGTCGTACGGTAATTTGGTAAAAAGCCAATTTGACATTTGCTCAGTACATTGTTTTCTCTGAGGAAATGTACGAGTCTGCTGTTAATGATAATGCAGAACATTTTCCCAAGGTTGCTGTTGACACATATCCAACGATAGTTATTGGGGTCAAATTTGTCTCCACTTTTGTGGATTGGGGTGATCAGTCCTTGGTTCCAAATATTGGGGAAGATGCCAGAGCTAAGGATGATGTTAGAGGTTTAGTATAGGGAAGCTGAGAGCTCAAATACACTGTTAAGATGTTCTACTGCCAAGTTTACACCTTCACTATTACATGGGATTCAAGGGATTGAATTTGTTGTTGCCTAATTGTTTTTTGGTAGGTTTCCAAACTGCATTCCTTCCATCTATAGCATTTCTTAATGTTACTCAGTTCCTTTGGCTTTGATGCCTCATGATTGAGTATTGCTCTGTTCAAGTAGACTGTGATTTTGCTGTGGTCTGATAGGGGTGTCAGACTGTGAACGCTCTGAGAGACTCTGGGTTGAGGTCAGTGATAAAGTAGTCTACAGTACTACTGCCAAGAGATGAGCTATAGGTGTACCTACCATAGGAGTCCCCTCGAAGCCTACCATTGACTATGTACATACCCAGCCGTGCGACAGAGCTGCAGGAGTTGTGACCCGTTTTTGTTGGTTATGTTGTCATAGTTGTACCTAGGGGGGCATATGGGGGAGGGAATACTGTCACCTCCAGGCAGGTGTTTGTCCCCGTGTGCTGAGTGTCAGGTTCTTGTCCGGTTCTGGCATTTAGGTCATCACAGACTAGTACATGTCCCTGGGCCTGGAAATGATTGATTTCCCCCTCCAGGATGGAGAAGCTGTCTTCATTGTCCCTGTTAAGATCATTTCCTTTTGAATTTCTAGCCAAATATAAAATGTTCCTGTTTTGATTAATTTAATGGAGTGAGTTAGGTCTGCTCTATACCAAATTAGCCTACCCCCTGAGTCCCTTCCCTGTTTCACACCTGGTAGTTTTGTGAATGGGACTACCAGCTCTCTGTAACCTATAGGGCAACCAGTGGGTCCGTCTTCTCTATACCAGGTTTCTTGTAGGATGATAATGTCTGTATTTCCAATTTATTTTATGAAGTCCAGGTTTCTGCTCTTTAGGCCAAAGGCAGATGACCTCAGGCCTTGGATATTCCAGGATGAGATAGTGAAGGCTTTGTGTTCCATAAAGTGTCCAATGTTGTTGGTCGTGTGGTTTGGCCTCCTGTCTCTCTCTCTCTCTCTCTCTCTCTCTCTCTCTCTCTCTCTCTCTCTCTCTCTCTCTCTCTCTCTCTCTCTCTCTCTCTCTCTCTCTCTCTCTCTCTCCCCCCTCCTCTCTCTCTCTCTCGATGTATGTATATGTCACTGAAGACTGCTGTTTCTGCTGGCTCCCACGCAGCCGGTCGGTCAGCTGATGGGTTGTGGGTTTTTCACAGGAATCTTCACTGGGCCTCACCAGAGGAAGTGCTGCCTCTGGCCCTCTGATGTGGATTCATCTGCTACCTCTCTGTGGGGTCTGCAGCTGCTGTGTAACGGCTGTGTGTGTGTGTGTGTGTCAGAGAGAGAGAGAGAGAGAGGGAGAAGAGACATCTTGAAGAACCCTAGTTTCCTCTGATGAGGTTTTTAGCCAAAGCTTTTTTATTACCAATCAATGTCTTTACCACACACACTACTGTATGTGTGTGTGTGTGTGTGTGTGTGTGTGTGTGTGTGTGTGTGTGTGTGTGTGTGTGTGTGTGTGTGTGTGTGTGTGTGTGTGTGTGTGTGTGTGTGTGTGTGTGTGTGTGTGTGTGTGTGTGTGTCGGAGCCTCAGGATGTAAATTAGATCATTAAGACATATAGATCTGACAGAGCGGAGAGTCGAAGCCCAAGCTGAGCTCCAAGGACCCCCAGGCCATAGTTTTAGCTGTCCTGGGAGATGCCTCTTCATTGTCTCCCGGTGTTGAAATCCACAGGCTTGGTATTGTTATACACTACTTGACCAAAAGTATGTGGACACCTCCAACATCTCATTCCAAAATCATGGGCATTACTATGGAGTTGGTCCCCCACTTTGCTGATATAACAGCCTCCACTCTTCTGGGAAGGCTTTCCACTAGATGTTGGAACATTGCTGTGGGGGACTTGCTTCCATTCAGCCACAAGAGCATTAGTGAGGTCAGGGACTGATGTTGATCCATTAGGCCTGGCTCGCATTCGGTTCTCCAATTCATCCCAAAGGTGTTCGATGGGGTTGAGTTCAGGGCTCTGTGCAGGCCAGTCAAGTTCTTCCACACCGATCTCGACAAACCATTTCTGTATGGACCTCGCTTTGTGCACGGGGGCATCGTCATGCTGAAACAGGAAAGGGCCTTCCCCAAACTGTTGCCACATATTTGGAAGCACAGAATTGTCTAGAATGTCATTGTACGCTGTAGCGTTAATATGGAACTAAGGAACTAAGGGGCCCAAACCATGAAAAACAGCCCCAGACCATTATTCCTCCTCCACCAAACTTTACAGTTGGCGCTATGCATTGGGGTAGGAACCGTTCTCCTGGCATCCGCCAAACCCAGATTCGTCCGTCGGACTACCACATGGTGAAGCGTGATTTATCAGTTCAGAGAACGCGTTTCCACTTCTCCGATGCCGGCGAGCTTTACATCACTCCAGCCGACGCTTGGTATTGTGTATGATAATCTTAGGCTTGTGTGTGGATGCTCGGCCATGGAAACCCATTTCATGAAGCTCCCGATGAACAGTTCTTGTGCTGATGTTTGGCAGTAGGTGAGTGTCAAATCAAATCAAATGGTATTGGTCACATACACGTGGTTAGCAGATGTTAATTTGAGTGTAGTGAAATGCTTGTGCTTCTAGTTCCGACCATGCAGTAGATGGTATAGAGTACAGTATATACACATGAGATGAGTAGTGTAGGGTATGTAAACATTATATAAAGTGGCATTGTTTAAAGTGACTAGTGATACATTTATTACATCCAATTTTTTATTATTAAAGTGGCTAGAGATTTGAGTCAGTATGTTGGCAGCAGCCACTCAGTGTTAGTGATGGCTGTTTAACAGTCTGAGGGCCTTGAGATAGAAGCTGTTTTTCCATCTCTCTGTCCCAGCTTTTATGTTCCTGTACTGACCTCGGGTTCTGGATGGGAGCGGGGTGAACAGGTAGTGGCTCGGGTGGTGTAGTGGTCCTGGAGAGCAGGTAGTTTGCCCCCGGTGATGCGTTGTGCAGACCTCACTACCCTCTGGAGAGCCTTATGGTTGTGGGCGGAGCAGTCGCTGTACCAGGCGGTGATACAGCCCGACAGGATGCTCTCGATTGTGCATCTGTAATACCAGGCGGTGATACAGCCCGACAGGATGCTCTCGATTGTGCATCTGTAATGCCAGGCGGTGATACAGCCCGACAGGATGCTCTCGATTGTGCATCTGTAATACCAGGCGGTGATATAGCCCGACAGGATGCTCTCGATTGTGCATCTGTAATGCCAGGCGGTGATACAGCCCGACAGGATGCTCTCGATTGTGCATCTGTAATACCAGGCGGTGATACAGCCCGACAGGATGCTCTCGATTGTGCATCTGTAATACCAGGCGGTGATACAGCCCGACAGGATGCTCTGTAACAGTTTGTGAGTGTTTTCGATGACAAGCCATATTTCTTCAGCCTCCTGAGGTTATTTCCCTGACACCACACTCCGAGGGCCCTCACCTCCTCCCTGTAGGCTGTCTCGTTGTTGTTGGTAATCAAGCCTACCACTGTAGTGTCGTGTGCAAACTTGATGATTGAGTTGGAGGCGTGCATGGCCATGCAGTCATGGGTGAACAGGGAGTATGGGAGGGGGCCCAGTGTTGAGGATCAGCGGGGTAGTTGTTTCCTACCCTCACCACCTGGGGGCAGCACGTCAGAAAGTCCAGTACCCAGTTGCACAGGGCGGGGTCGAGACCTGGGGTCTCGATCTTAATGACGAGTTTGGAGAGTACTATGGTGTTAAATGCTGAGCTGTAGTTGATGAACAGCATTCTTACATAGGTATTCCTCTTGTCCAGATGGGTTAGGGCAGCGTGCAGTGTGATGGCGATTGCGTCATCTGTGGACCTATTGGGGCGGTAAGCAAATTGGAGTGGGTCTAGGGTGACAGGTAGGATGGAGGTGATATGATCCTTGACTAGTCTCTCAAAGCACTTCATGATGACAGAAGTGAGTGCTACATGGAGATAGTCATTTAGTTCAGTTACCTTAGCTTTCTCGGGAACAGGAACAATGGTGGACATCTTGAAGCATGTGGGAACAGCAGACTGGGATGGGATTGTTTGAATATGTCCGTAAACACACCAGCCAGCGGGTCTGAGCATGCTCTGAGGACGCGGCTAGGGATGCCGTCTGGGCCGGCAGCCTTGCGAGCGTTAACACGTTTAAATGTTTTACTCACGTTGGCTGCGGTGAAGGAGATGCCGCAGGTTTAGGTAGTGGGCCGTGTCAGTGGCACTATATTGTCCTCAAAGCGAGCAAAGAAGCTGTTTAGTTTGTCTGGGAGCAAGACTTCGGGGTCCGTGACGGGGCTGGTTTTTCTTTTTGTAGTCCGTGATTAACTGTAGACCCTGCCACATACCTCTCGTGTCTGAGCTGTTGAATTGCGACTCTACTTTTGTCTCTATACTGTCGCTTAGCTTGTTTGATTGCCTAATGGGGGGAATAGCTACACTGTTTGTATTCGGTCATGTTTCCGGTCGCCTTGCCATGATTAAAAGCAGTGGTTCGCGCTTTTAGTTTTGCGTGAATGCTGCCATCAATCCACGGTTTCTGGTTGGGGAAGGTTTTAATAGTCACCGTGGGTACAACATCACCGATGCACTTGCTAATAAACTCTCTCACCGAATCAGCGCATACATCAATGTTGTTATCTGAGGCTATCCGGAACATATCCCAGTACACTTGATCGAAGCAATCTGGAAGCGTGGAATCCGATTGGTCGGACCAGCGTTGAACAGACCTGAGCGTGGGTGCTTCCTGTTTTAGTTTCTGTCTATAGGCTGGGAGCAACAAAATGGAGTCGTGGTCAGATTTGCCGAAAGGAGGGCGAGGGAGGGCTTTGTATGTGTCGCGGAAGTTAGAGTTGCAATGATCCAGAATACTTCCAGCCCGGGTCACGCATTCAATATGCTGATAGAATTTAGGGAACCTTGTTTTCAGATTAGCCTTGTTAAAATCCCCAGCTACAATAAATGCAGCCTCAGGATATATGGTTTCCAGTTTACATAGAGTCCAATTAAATTCTTTCAATCAAGGAAAGACGATTTCTACACGCTATGCCCTTCAGCACTCGGTGGTCCCATTCTGTGAGCTTGTGTGGCCTACCACTTCACGGCTGAGCCGTTGTTGCTCCTAGACATTTCCACTTCACAATAACAGCACTTACAGTTGACCGGGGCAGCTCTAGCAAAGCAGAAATTTGACTAGCTGACTTGTTGGAAAGGTGGCATCCTATGACGGTGCCAAGTTGAAAGTCACTCAGCTCTTCAGTAAGGCCATTTTAATGCCAATGTGTGTCTATGGAGATTGCATGGCTGTGTGCTCAATTATATACACCCTTCGGCCAACAGGTGTGTCTAAAATAACCGAATCTACTAATTTGTAGGGTTGTCTATATACTGCTGTATTTATAGTGGATGTGTAGTTCAATCTACTAATTTGAAGGGGTGTCTTTATATACTGCTGTATTGTATAGTTGATGTGTAGTTCAATCTACTAATTTGAAGGGGTGTCCATATACTGCTGTATTGTATAGTTGATGTGTGGTTCAACAGTGATAAACAGAGCAAGTATCAATCAATAGATTGGGATGACAAGTCACCTTAAATAACCCTCGTACTGTCTATGGGCTATATATTGTTGGTCTCGTTAGGGTGTCAATCACCTCTCTTCAGCCAATGAGATTGTGTTGAGCAGAGACATGGGGGAGGGGCCACTGACAGGATGAGGAAGGAGCTGTATATCTATTGGCCTAGTCATAATGAGTATGTGTTGAGCAGAGACACGGGGGAGGGGCCACTGACAGGATGAGGAAGGAGCTGTATATCTATTGGCCTAGTCATAATGAGTATGTGTTGAGCAGAGACACGGGGGAGGGGCTGACGTCTAATTCCATCCTTATTACAAGCACATTGTCTGCTGGGTGTCACAGTCAATGATCATGCAGCACGTCCCCCTGTCTGTCTGTCTGTCTGTCTGTCTGTCTGTCTGTCTGTCTGTCTGTCTGTCTGTCTGTCTGTCCGTCCGTCCGTCCGTCCGTCCGTCCGTCCGTCCGTCTGTCTGTCAGAGCCAGGTATGTCTCTCCTGCCTGACATGAGGGCTGGCCCTATTACAGAGAGCCATCAGTGGAGATGGAGTGTGAATGTCCAGAGAGCCCTGTGGCTGTGAACTTTGACCCCCCCCCCCCCCCCCAGGTCAATGAAGACGGTGGGTGGAGTGGGGCTGTAATTAAATTCAGTGTAACAGTGTTACACAAACACACACACACAGTTTTGTTTTGCTATCCTTGCGGGGACTCAATAATTGTTTCCCATTCAAAATCCTATATATATATACAACATGTCAGGGCTCAGGACAACATGTCAGGACAACATGTCAGGGCTCAGGACAACATGTCAGGGCTCAGGACAACATGTCAGGGCTCAGGACAACATGTCAGGACAACAGGTCAGGGCTCAGGACAACATGTCAGGACAACATGTCAGGGCTCAGGACAACATGTCAGGACAACATGTCAGGGCTCAGGACAACATGTCAGGACAACATGTCAGGACTCAGGACAACATGTCAGGACAACATGTCAGGGCTCAGGACAACATGTCAGGACAACATGTCAGGGCTCAGGACAACATGTCAGGACTACATGTCAGGACAACATGTCAGGGCTCAGGACAACATGTCAGGGCTCAGGACAACATGTCAGGACAACATGTCAGGGCTCAGGACAACATGTCAGGGCTCAGGACAACATGTCAGGACAACATGTCAGGACTCAGGACAACATGTCAGGGCTACATGTCAGGACTCAGGACAACATGTCAGGACAACATGTCAGGAATACATGTCAGGGCTCAGGACAACATGTCAGGGCTCAGGACAACATGTCAGGGCTCAGGTTCTGGTCAGTGGCTCAAGATGTTAATATTACCTGTTTACATCTGTTATTCACAGATATCTGTCTCATCATGTTCCAATAGGTATTTTTAACACCATCTCTCCTTCCTACACACACGTACGCACGCACCCACACACACAAACACACTGAAACACACTGAAACACACACACACGCACACACACACACAAACACACTGAAACACACTGAAACACACTGAAACACACTGAAACACACACACACACACACACACACACACACACACACACACACACACACACACACACACACACACACACACACACACACACACACACACACACACACACACACACACACAATGTACCACTCAGTCTCTAAATTTACCAACCTGTTGCCTTGGAAACACAATGCAGTATTGGGAAGACATAAAGTTGGTTAAGAGAGGACAACAGTTTAACAGATGGATGGATGGATGAATGAATGGATGGATGGATGGGTGGATGGATGGATGGATGAATGAATGAATGGATGGATGGATGGATGGATGGATGGATGGATGGATGGATGGATGGATGAGGATGGATGGATGGATGGATGGATGGATGGATGGGTGGATGGGTGGATGGGTGGATGGATGGATGGATGGATGGATGGATGGATGGATGGGTGGATGGATGGATGGATGGATGGATGGATGGATGGATGTGGTGAGGAGTTATTACAGTGATATTAATGTTTGTGTCTCAGGAGTTCACTGGCTTTCTAGACCTTCACTCTCATATGTAACCCTTGGTAACCTATACATTAGACCAGGTCAGTGTAGTAACTGGGGTAATCTATACATTAGACCAGGTCAGGGTAGTAACTGGTGTAATCTATACATTAGACCAGGCCAGGGTAGTAACTGGGGTAATCTATACATTAGACCAGGTCAGGGTAGTAACTGGTATAATCTATACATTAGACCAGGTCAGGGTAGTAACTGGGGTAATCTATACATTAGACCAGGTCAGGGTAGTAACTGGTGTAATCTATACATTAGACCAGGTCAGGGTAGTAACTGGTGTAATCTATACATTAGACCAGGTCAGGGTAGTAACTGGTATAATCTATACATTAGACCAGGTCAGGGTAGTAACTGGTGTAATCTATACATTAGAACAGGCCAGGGTAGTATCTGGTATAATCTATACATTAGACCAGGTCAGGGTAGTAACTGGTGTAATCTATACATTAGACCAGGTCAGGGTAGTAACTGGTGTAATCTATACATTAGACCAGGTCAGGGTAGTGACTGGTGTAATCTATACATTAGACCAGGCCAGGGTAGTAACTGGTGTAATCTATACATTAGACCAGGTCAGTGTAGTAACTGGTGTAATCTATACATTAGACCAGGTCAGGGTAGTAACTGGTGTAATCTATACATTAGACCAGGTCAGGGTAGTAACTGGTGTAATCTATACATTAGACCAGGTCAGGGTAGTAACTGGGGTAATATATACATTAGACCAGGTCAGGGTAGTAACTGGTGTAATCTATACATTAGACCGGGTCAGGGTAGTAACTGGTGTAATCTATACATTAGACCGGGTCAGGGTAGTAACTGGTGTAATCTATACATTAGACCAGGTCAGGGTAGTAACTGGTGTAATCTATACATTAGACCAGGTCAGGGTAGTAACTGGTGTAATCTATACATTAGACCAGGTCAGGGTAGTAACTGGTGTAATCTATACATTAGACCAGGTCAGGGTAGTAACTGGTGTAATCTATACATTAGACCAGGTCAGGGTAGTAACTGGTATAATATATACATTAGACCAGGTCAGGGTAGTAACTGGGGTAATATATACATTAGACCAGGTCAGGGTAGTAACTGGGGTAATATATACATTAGACCAGGTCAGGGTAGTAACTGGTGTAATCTATACATTAGACCAGGTCAGGGTAGTAACTGGTGTAATCTATACATTAGACCAGGTCAGGGTAGTAACTGGTGTAATCTATACATTAGACCAGGTCAGGGTAGTAGCTGGTGTAATCTATACATTAGACCCGGTCAGGGTAGTAACTGGTGTAATCTATACATTAGACCAGGTCAGGGTAGTAACTGGTGTAATCTATACATTAGACCAGGTCAGGGTAGTAACTGGTGTAATCTATACATTAGACCAGGTCAGGGTAGTAGCTGGTGTAATCTATACATTAGACCAGGTCAGGGTAGTAACTGGTGTAATCTATACATTAGACCAGGTCAGGGTAGTAACTGGTGTAATCTATACATTAGACCAGGCCAGGGTAGTAACTGGTGTAATCTATACATTAGACCAGGTCAGGGTAGTAACTGGTGTAATATATACATTAGACCAGGTCAGGGTAGTAACTGGTGTAATCTATACATTAGACCAGGTCAGGGTAGTAACTGGTGTAATCTATACATTAGACCAGGTCAGGGTAGTAACTGGGGTAATATATACATTAGACCAGGTCAGGGTAGTAACTGGTGTAATCTATACATTAGACCAGGTCAGGGTAGTAACTGGTGTAATCTATACATTAGACCAGGTCAGGGTAGTAACTGGTGTAATCTATACATTAGACCAGGTCAGGGTAGTAACTGGTGTAATCTATACATTAGACCAGGTCAGGGTAGTAACTGGTGTAATATATACATTAGACCAGGTCAGGGTAGTAACTGGTGTAATCTATACATTAGACCAGGTCAGGGTAGTAACTTGTGAATATAGAGACCTTTCTGGATCACAACAACATGTTACATCACCTTCACATTCTCCAACTCTGTCTATGGTTCCTAGCAAACAGCTCCCCCAGTGGCCAGAGGTGGTAACACAGCTTGTCTCAGCCCTGGGGTTTACTGGGGCTTGTCCGTTGGTTGAAGTTCGACAGATGTGTTACTCTGAAAGCTCAAGTAACTTTCCCCCCCGCCCCAAAAAAGGTCTGTAAGACCATTTTTACATCATTGTATGTTCCAAGGAACCACTTTTCAAAATAAAATGCATTAAAACATTTTTTTACCAGAGAGAATCATATTAAAATGTAGGCTACGCTCTGTCTAATGGCTTCTGATGCATATTCAAGCCTGTCTCAAAATACAACACTGCCCCTTTAAGGCTCTGCTATGGGGTCTCCCCTGTATATCACACAGTGGTAATGAACTGTAGGAACATGGTGTTTGTGTTAACAATAAGTACGCCTAGCTGTTTTGGCTGTGTTGGACACACACACACACACACACACACACACACACACACACACACACACACACACACACACACACACACACACACACACACACACACACACACACACACACACACTCTCTCACACACTCTCTCACACACACACACACACACACACACACACACACACACACACACACACACACACACACACACACACACACACACACACACACACACACACACACACACACACACACACACACAGACACACACACACGCACACACACACACACTTCACCCAGCATGACTTCAGGGGAAGGGAAGAACTAAAACCAGTAATTTGTCCACACGTCATTTCACCTAGCGATTATTCCTGTCCGCTGTGCCATCTTATTGAAACGTTAAGAAACCCAACAGTTTATACTACAACATAACCCAGTAGGATAGTTTAATTAAACATAAAGACACCCAACAGTTTATACAGAAGGATACCATGTAGACAGAACATAACCCAACAGGATACCATGTAGACAGAACATAACCCAGCAGGATACCATGTAGACAGGACATAACCTGACAGGATACCATGTAGACAGAACATAACCTGACAGGATACTATGTAGACAGGACATAACCTGACAGGATACCATGTAGACAGAACATAACCCAACAGGATACCATGTAGACAGAACATAACCTGACAGGATACTATGTAGACAGAACATAACCCAACAGGATACCATGTAGACAGAACATAACCCAACAGGATACCATGTAGACAGAACATAACCTGACAGGATACCATGTAGACAGAACATAACCCAACAGGATACCATGTAGACAGAACATAACCCAACAGGATACCATGTAGACAGGACATAACCCAGCAGGATACCATGTAGACAGAACATAACCTGACAGGATACCATGTAGACAGAACATAACCTGACAGGATACCATGTAGACAGAACATAACCTGACAGGATACCATGTAGACAGGACATAACCTGACAGGATACCATGTAGACAGAACATAACCCAGCAGGATACCATGTAGACAGAACATAACCCAGTAGGATACCATGTAGACAGGACATAACCTGACAGGATACCATGTAGACAGGACATAACCTGACAGGATACCATGTAGACAGAACATAACCCAGCAGGATACCATGTAGACAGAACATAACCCAACAGGATACCATGTAGACAGAACATAACCTGACAGGATACCATGTAGACAGAACATAA
>NC_074703.1:27860236-27879425 GCF_029448725.1 Salvelinus fontinalis | reverse complement strand
TGACTCTAATACAGACCAGGCTTGAACCCTCCTTCACCCTGACTCTAATACAGACCAGGCTGGAGCCCTCCTTCACCCTGACTCTAATACAGACCAGGCTTGAACCCTCCTTCACCCTGACTCTAATACAGACCAGGCTTGAACCCTCCTTCACCCTGACTCTAATACAGACCAGGCTTGAGCCCTCCTTCACCCTGACTCTAATACAGACCAGGCTGGAGCCCTCCTTCACCCTGACTCTAACACAGACCAGGCTGGAGCCCTCCTTCACCCTGACTCTAACACAGACCAGGCTGGAGCCCTCCTTCACCCTGACTCTAACACAGACCAGGCTGGAGCCCTCCTTCACCCTGACTCTAATACAGGCCAAGCTGGCTGGAGCCCTCCTTCACCCTGACTCTAATACAGACCAGGCTGGCTGGCGCCCTCCTTCACCCTGACTCTAATACAGACCAGGCTGGCTGGCGCCCTCCTTCACCCTGACTCTAATACAGACCAGGCTGGAGCCCTCCTTCACCCTGACTCTAACACAGACCAGGCTGGCGCCCTCCTTCACCCTGACTCTAATACAGACCAGGCTGGAGCCCTCCTTCACCCTGACTCTAATACAGACCAGGCTGGCGCCCTCCTTCACCCTGACTCTAACACAGACCAGGCTGGAGCCCTCCTTCACCCTGACTCTAACACAGACCAGGCTGGAGCCC
The DNA here is from genome assembly GCF_029448725.1 of Salvelinus fontinalis. Taxonomy (NCBI): domain Eukaryota; kingdom Metazoa; phylum Chordata; class Actinopteri; order Salmoniformes; family Salmonidae; genus Salvelinus; species Salvelinus fontinalis. The sequence goes on along the minus strand of NC_074703.1, from coordinate 27,878,721 downwards.
TCCTTCACCCTGACTCTAATACAGACCAGGCTGGCGCCCTCCTTCACCCTGACTCTAATACAGACCAGGCTGGAGCCCTCCTTCACCCTGACTCTAATACAGACCAGGCTGGCGCCCTCCTTCACCCTGACTCTAACACAGACCAGGCTGGAGCCCTCCTTCACCCTGACTCTAATACAGACCAGGCTGGCTGGCGCCCTCCTTCACCCTGACTCTAATACAGACCAGGCTGGCTGGCGCCCTCCTTCACCCTGACTCTAACACAGACCAGGCTGGAGCCCTCCTTCACCCTGACTCTAATACAGACCAGGCTGGAGCCCTCCTTCACCCTGACTCTAATACAGACCAGGCTGGAGCCCTCCTTCACCCCTACCCTAACACAGACCAGGCTGGAGCCCTCCTTCACCCTGACTCTAACACAGACCAGGCTTGAACCCTCCTTCGCCCTGACTCTAATACAGACCAGGCTGGCACCCTCCAGATGTCTGAGGGAAAACAATGATGTCTGAGGGAAAAACAGTGATGTCTGAGGGAAAAACAGTGATGTCTGAGGGAAAAACAGTGATGTCTGATGGAAAAACAGTGATGTCTGAGGGAAAAACAGTGATGTCTGATGGAAAAACAGTGATGTCTGAGGGAAAAAACAGTGATGTCTGATGGAAAAACAGTGATGTCTGAGGGAAAACAGTGTTGTCTGAGGGAAAAACAGTGATGTCTGAGGGAGAACAATGATGTCTGAGGGAAAAACAGTGATGTCTGAGGGAAAAACAGTGATGTCTGAGGGAAAAACAGTGATGTCTGAGGGAAAAACAGTGATGTCTGATGGAAAAACAGTGATGTCTGAGGGAAAAACAGTTGGAAGGGACTTCCCACATGGACCTGACTGTTTCACCATTAAGGATCCCAGCTTTAAATACTGTCTGTCTCACCTGGTCCAAAGACAGTCATTCTGTTTCACCTGTCCCTCTTCAACTTCTGTCTCACCTGGTCCAAAGACAGTCATTCTGTTTCACCTGTCGCTCTTCCATTTCTGTCTCAGCTGGTCCAGAGACAGTCATTCTGTTTCACCTGTCCCTCTTCCACTTCTGTCTCACCTGGTCCAGAGACAGTCATTATGTTTCACCTGTCCCTCTTCCACTTCTGTCTCACCTGGTCCAGAGACAGTCATTCTGTTTCACCTGTCCGTCTTCCCCTTCTGTCTCACCTGGTCCAGAGACAGTCATTCTGTTTCACCTGTCCCTCTTCCACTTCTGTCTCACCTGGTCCAGAGACAGTCATTCTGTTTTACCTGTCCCTCTTCAACTTCTGTCTCACCTGGTCCAGAGACAGTCATTCTGTTACACCTGTCCGTCTTCCACGTCTGTCTCAGAAGCATTGCACTTATTTCTGTCTCAACAACAATTAATAATAATAATAATAATAATAACACACTGCTGTCTCCGTTTTCTTAAGCTGGGTTTGAATGTAGCGATTTAGAGGAGCTGTTCAGTCTCCATTTTGTTCATTTAGTTACTCAGATTGTCAATGTAGGCATCCGTCCATTTCCTGGTTTGCTTGGTCCTGTGTGTGGCTATGTTTAAGTGGGGATGGTTAGTCTATAGCATTAGAACTCTATTTCTGTGTATGAGCCATGCTCCGCTCTGAGAACATGGTGTTAACAGAAAGGACTTTGAGTTGAGGAGAGCTGTGGCTGAATAAATGAAGCAGCTAACATGAACCACTCACATAGTCATGGCTGGTGTATTTGAAATTCTAACAGTTTTCACAATGAGGGAGTTGAGAGAGAGGAGGATGAGAGAGCGAGAGATATGGGGGGGAGAGAGGGAGAGAGAGAGATAGATATGTGGGGGAGAGGGGGAGAGAGAGAGAGAGAGAGAGAGAGAGAGAGAGAGAGAGAGAGAGAGAGAGAGAGAGAGAGAGAGAGAGGAAGAGAGAGAGATATGGGGGGAGAGGGGGAGAGAGAGAGAGAGAGAGAGAGATATGGGAGAGAGAGAGAGAGAGCGAGAGAGAGAGAGCGAGAGAGAGCGAGAGAGAGAGAGAGAGAGAGAGAGAGAGAGAGAGAGAGAGAGAGAGAGAGAGAGAGAGAGAGAGAGAGAGAGAGAGAGAGAGAGAGAGAGAGAGAGAGAGATGGGGGAGAGAGTTGCTCATAGCAGATATCAACAGTGGTGGCTGGTGGCACTTTAAAACCCCTAGACCAGGGGTACTCAACTCTGACCCACGAGGTCCGGAGCCTGCTGGTTTTCTATTCTCCTGATAATTAATTGCACCCACCCAGGTCTAAATCAGTCTCTAATTAGAGGGGAACAACGAAAAAAAGCAGTGGAACTGGCTTCGAGGTCAAGATTTGAATTTAAGGGCCCTAGAGTCTAAGGGCGCAGGGCCGGGTTTCTTCTAAGCTAACATATTGAATTGTTTTAAGAAGGTCATACCGAGGAACATTTTGCTATGTAATATATAAAAGCAAATATTTGATGAAACATTGAATTTGTCCACTGTCCATAGAAACGCAATGAATAAAAAATTCCAAAACAGATTTTTTTTTAAATAAAAAGATTTACAGTTGAAATCGGAAGTTTACATACACCTTAGCCAAATACATTTAAACTCAGTTTTTCACAATTCCTGACATTTAATTCTCGTAAAAATTCCCTGTCATAGGTCAGTTAGGATCACTACTTTATTTTAAGAATGTGAAATGTCAGAATAATAGTAGAGAGAATGATTTATTTCAGCTTTTATTTATTTCATCACATTCCCAGTGGGTCAGAAGTTTACATACACTCAATTAGTATTCGGTAGCATTGCCTTTAAATTGTTTAACTTGGGCTAAACTTTTTGGGTAGCCAACAATAAGTTGGGTGAATTTGGCCCATTCCTCCTGACATAACTGGTGTATCTGAGTCAGGTTAGTAGGCCTCCTTGCTCGCACACGCTTTTTCAGTTCTGCCCACACATTTTTTATAGGATTGAGGTCAGGGCTTTGTGATGGCCACTCCAATACCTTGACTTTGTTGTTCTTAAGCCATTTTGCCACAACTTTGGAAGTATGCTTGGGGTCATTGTCCATTTGGAAGACCCATTTGCGACCAAGCTTTAATTTCCTGACTGATGTCTTGAGATGTTGCTTCAATTTATACACATAATTTTCATTCCTCATGATGCCATCTATTTTTTGAAGTGCACCAGTCCCTCCTGCAGCAAAGCACACCCACAACATGATTCTGCCACCCCCGTGCTTCACGGTTGGGATGGTGTTCTTCGGCTTGCAAGACTCCCCCTTTTTCCTCCAAACATGACGATGGTAATTATGGGCAAACAGTTCTATTTTTGTTTCATCAGACCAGAGGACATTTCTCCAAAAAGTACAATATTTGTCCCCACGTGCAGTTGCAAACCGTAGTCTGGCATTTTTATGGCGGTTTTGGAGCAGTGACTTCTTCCTTGCTGAGCGGCCTTTCAGGTTATGTCGATATAGGACTAGATTTTCTGTGGATAGGGATACATTTGTACCTGTTTCCTCCAGCATCAGAAATTCTCTCTCTCTGAAATTCATCCACAAGTACACCTCCAATTGACTCAAATTATGTAAATTAGCCAATCAGAAGCTTCTAAAGCCATGACATAATTTCTGGAATTTTCAAGCTGTTTATAGGCACAGTCAACTTAGTGTATGTAAGCCTCTGACCCACTGGAATTGTGATACAGTTAAGTATAAGTGAAATAATCTGTCTGTAAACAATTGTTGGAAAAATGACTTGTGTCATGCACACAGTAGATGTCCTAACCGACTTGCCAAAACTATAGTTTGTTAACAAAAAATGTGTGGAGTGTTTGAAAAACGAGTTTTAATGACTCCAACCTAAGTGTATGTAAACTTCCGACTTCAACTGTAAGTATGTTTTTAAACGTCTGTCCTATATCTGAGAGATATGAGAAAGCTCAGGAAATTATTTTATATTTGTAACCATATTTAACACCTTTTTTTTGGCACAAAACTACTTCCATATTTCCATAAAGGATTTAAACCAGTACCATGTCAACTTCAAACGAGCCCTGCGACGTTGTGGAGGTCTTAGAGCAAGTTGGAGAACCATTGTGTTCGCGAGAGTCTCTCCGAGTCTGACAAACATCGCTGTAGCCCTGCCACCTTCCACAGCAGATGGGATGTCTCCTAGTCTGACAAACATCGCTGTAGCCCTGCCACCTTCCACAGCAGATGGGGTGTCTCCTCGTCTGATAAACACCGCTGTAGCTTTGCCACCTTCCACCGCAGATGGGATTTCTCATTGTCTGATAATCATCGCTGTAGCCCTGCCACCTTCCACCGCAGATGGAATGTCTCCTCGTCTGATAAACACCGCTGTAGCTCTGCCACCTTCCACCGCAGATGGGATATCTCCTCGTCTGATAAACACCGCTGTAGCTCTGCCACCTTCCACCGCAGATGGGATATCTCATTGTCTGATAAACACCGCTGTAGCTCGGCCACCTTCCACCGCAGATGGGATGTCTCCTCGTCTGGCAAACACCGCTGTAGCTCTGCCACCTTCCACCGCAGATGGGATATCTCCTCGTCTGATAAACACCGCTGTAGCTCTGCCACCTTCCACCGCAGATGGGAGGTCTCCTAGTCTGATAAACACCGCTGTAGCTCGGCCACCTTCCACCGCAGATGGGATGTCTCCTCGTCTAATAAACACCGCTGTAGCTCTGCCACCTTCCACCGCAGATGGGATGTCTCCTCGTCTAATAAACACCGCTGTAGCTCTGCCACCTTCCACCGCAGATGGGATGTCTCCTAGTCTGATGAACACCGCTGTAGCTCTGCCACCTCCCACCGCAGATGGGATTTCTCATTGTCTGATAAACAGCGCTGTATCCCTGCCACCTTCCACCGCAGATGGGATGTCTCATTGTCTGATAAACACCGCTGTAGCCCTGCCATCTTCCACCGCAGATGGGATGTCTCATTGTCTGATAAACACCGCTGTAGCTCTGCCACCTTCCACCGCAGATGGGATGTCTCCTCGTCTGGCAAACACCGCTGTAGCCCTGCCACCTTCCACCGCAGATGGGTTGTCTCATTGTCTGATAAACACCGCTGTAGCTCTGCCACCTTCCACCGCAGATGGGATGTCTCATTGTCTGATAAACACCGCTGTAGCCCTGCCATCTTCCACCGCAGATGGGATGTCTCCTCGTCTAATAAACACCGCTGTACCCCTGCCACCTTCCACCGCAGATGGGATATCTCCTCGTCTAATAAACACCGCTGTACCCCTGCCACCTTCCACCGCAGATGGGATATCTCCTCGTCTAATAAACACCGCTGTAGCCCTGCCATCTTCCACCGCAGATGGGATGTCTCCTCGTCTAATAAACACCGCTGTACCCCTGCCACCTTCCACCGCAGATGGGATGTCTCCTCGTCTAATAAACACCGCTGTACCCCTGCCACCTTCCACCGCAGATGGGATATCTCCTCGTCTGATAAACACCGCTGTAGCTCTGCCACCTTCCACCGCAGATGAGGAGGGCCGACATCGACAGCCTATACAACAACAACAAACAGAATGAATGAACGGAATAGTATCAAACATCAAACACCTGGTTCTTCATGTGTTTGATACCATTCAATATACTCCATTCCATTCATTATAATGAGCCATCCGCCCCTCACCAGCCTCCTCTGTTAGACTCCTCTCCTCCTCCTCTCTCTCTCTCTCTCTTTCTCTCCTCTCTCCTCTCCGTACTATTACCAAGATGTAAAATAGTTTACTGTGGAGTGTGGAGTGTACTGGAAGTGCTCAGGTACTGGAAGTGGGTAACACATAGCTTATATAACGGAGTGCTATTGAAATGGTAGCTTTCCCTGGCGCATCTGGCTAAGATGTTGTCAAGCAGGTGGTCATGTGTGTTTACGAAGCAGAGGATCTCTTTGCCTCGAGCACGATAAGGGACAGAGTACCCAGATAAAGAAGGAAGCTTTATTGACAAGCTCTGTGTGTCTGTGTGTACAACCTCTACCTCCCCACCATGTAGCTAGCTCAGTGTGTCTGTGTACAGCCTCAACCTCCCCACCATGTAGCTAGCTCAGTGTGTACAACCTCTACCTCCCCACCATGTAGCTAGCTCAGTGTGTCTGTGTGTACAACCTCTACCTCCACACCATGTAGCTAGCTCAGTGTGTACAGCCTCTACCTCCCCACCATGTAACTAGCTCAGTGTGTACAACCTCTACCTCCCCACCATGTAGCCAGCTCAGTGTGTCTGTGTACAACCTCTACCTCCCCACCATGTAGCTAGCTCAGTGTGTCTGTGTACAACCTATACCTCCCCACCATGTAGCTAGCTCAGTGTGAGTCCTCAACTCCTCAACACAAGCCTTAATAGTAACACACAGCCATGGCAACAACGTTTCAAGCTTCCCTAGCTTTAGTTTTGCAAGTCGTCAAACTTTGAAGTTTTTGTTTTAGAAGTTGTTAGCAAGGACATTTAGCTGTGGTCTTCCGGTGGTAAGTGCTGCTGAGGGTACTCATGCATATCTTTACTCTGCGACTTTGTTTCCCTGTTAGTTGTTGTCAGAGAGGGTTGGATGTTTAACAAGTACAGAAGCACGGATGGATGCGCCCTGTGGTGGGGTTTAGCTGAGACCAGAGAAGAGATGGAGTTGTGGATAAATGGGTATTTATGAGAGAGAGAGAGATCTCCAATCCACGAACCCCCTGCCTGGCTCCCTCGGGGCTGAGTGTGTGATCATAGGGAAAACAGGGGAGGAGAAAGAGAGAGAGAGAGAGAGAGAGAGAGAGAGAGAGAGAGAGAGAGAGAGAGAGAGAGAGAGAGAGAGAGAGAGAGAGAGAGAGAGAGCTGCCTGGCTCCCTCAGGGCTGAGTGTGGGGTCATAGGGAGAACAAGAGAGGAGAGAGAGAGAAAGGACGAAGCTCCAGCGCCGGTCGGTCGGCAACCATGCCACGCTTCCCACGAGGTCATGATTATGACATCATGAGGAAAGTTAAAGGAAGGACATGATTATGACATCATGAGGAAAGTTAAAGGAAGGTCATGATTATGACATCATGAGGAAAGTTAAAGGAAGGACATGATTATGACATCATGAGGAAAGTTAAAGGAAGGCCATGATTATGACATCATGAGGAAAGTTAAAGGAAGGCCATGATTATGACATCACGAGGAAAGTTAATGGAAGGCCATGATTATGACATCATGAGGAAAGTTAAAGGAAGATCATGATTATGACATTATGAGGAATTTAAAGGAAGGCCATGATTATGACATCATGAGGAAAGTTAAAGGAAGACCAACTCTGACACTGCTCCCACTTCTCCTCCCTCCTTTCCCCTGCTCTCCCCTGCTCTCCCTTCCTCTCCCCTCCTTTCTCCCCTCCTCTCTCCTTTCCCCCTACACTCCCCTCCTCTCTCATTTCCCCCCTCTTCTCCCATTCTTGCCCCTGCTCTGATCTCTCCTCCTCTCTCCCCCCCCCCTCCTTTCCCCTGCTCTCCCCCCCTCTTCCTCTCTCCTCCTTTGTCCTCTTCCCCTCCTCTCCCTTCTTCCCCTCCTCTCCTCTCCTCTCTCCTCTGCCCCCCATCTCCAAAGTACTACAGAGTCTAATAGTGAGGAAAGTGTTACAGCCTCCTTACCCTTGAGCTGGCTACAGTACAGTACATGGGTGATGACTGAGACACACACACACACACACACACACACACACACACACACACACACACACACACACACACACACACACACACAAACACACACACACACACACACACACACACACACACACCACATCTCTGAGGCACTGGAGGAATTCAAGAGCTCTTAAAAATAATTGAATAATTCCATTAAGTCCCTCTGTCTCCTCGCTTGTTTTGTACCTTTAGCTGGAATTAAATTAAGGTTACTAGTGACGGCTAGTTACCCTCCAAGACCAGGCCGAGGTGCTAGTTACCCTGCTAAGACCAGGCTGAGGTGCTAGTTACCCTCCAAGACCAGGCTGAGGTGCTAGTTACCCTGCTAAGACCAGGCTGAGGTGCTATTTACCCTCCAAGACCAGGCTGAGTTGCTATTTACCCTCCAAGACCAGGCTGAGGTGCTAGTTACCCTACTAAGACCAGGTTGAGGTGCTAGTTACCCTCCAAAACCAGGCTGAGTTGCTATTTACCCTCCAAGACCAGGCTGAGGTGCTAGTTACCCTGCTAAGACCAGGCTGAGGTGCTAGTTACCCTGCTAAGACCAGGCTGAGGTGCTAGTTACCCTGCTAAGACCAGGCTGAGGTGCTAGTTACCCTGCTAAGACCAGGCTGAGGTGCTATTTACCCTCCAAGACCAGGCTGAGTTGCTATTTACCCTCCAAGACCAGGCTGAGGTGCTAGTTACCCTACTAAGACCAGGCTGAGGTGCTAGTTACCCTGCTAAGACCAGGCTGAGGTGCTAGTTACCCTCCAAGACCAGGCTGAGGTGCTAGTTACCCTCCAAGACCAGGCTGAGGTGCTAGTTACCCTACAAGACTAGGCTGAGGTGCTAGTTACCCTCCAAGACCAGGCTGAGGTGCTATTTACCCTCCAAGACCAGGCTGAGTTGCTATTTACCCTCCAAGACCAGGCTGAGGTGCTATTTACCCTCCAAGACCAGGCTGAGGTGCTAGTTACCCTCCAAGACCAGGCTGAGGTGCTAGTTACCATGCCAAGACCAGGCTGAGGTGCTAGTTACCCTCCAAGACCAGGCTGAGGTGCTAGTTACCCTCCAAGACCAGCCTGAGGTGCTATTTACCCTCCAAGACCAGGCTGAGGTGCTATTTACCCTCCAAGACCAGGCTGAGGTGCTAGTTACCATGCTAAGACCAGGCTGAGGTGCTAGTTACCATGCTAAGACCAGGCTGAGGTGCTAGTTACCCTGCTAAGACCAGGCTGAGGTGCTAGTTACCCTGCTAAGATCAGGCTGAGGTGCTAGTTACCCTGCTAAGACTAGGCTGAGGTGCTAGTTACCCTGCTAAGATCAGGCTGAGGTGCTAGTTACCCTGCTAAGACTAGGCTGAGGGGCTAGTTACCCTGCTAAGACCAGGCTAAGGTGCTAGTTACCCTCCTAGACCAGGCTGAGGTGCTAGTTACCCTCCAAGACCAGGCTGAGGTGCTAGTTACCATGCTAAGACCAGGCTGAGGTGCTAGTTACCATGCTAAGACCAGGCTAAGGTGCTAGTGACCCTCCAAGACCAGGCTGAGGTGCTAGTTACCCTCCAAGACCAGGCTGAGGTGCTAGTTACCCTCCAAGACCAGGCTGAGGTGCTATTTACCCTCCAAGACCAGGCTGAGGTGCTATTTACCCTCCAAGACCAGGCTGAGGTGCTAGTTACCCTGCTAAGACCAGGCTGAGGTGCTAGTTACCCTCCAAGACCAGGCTGAGGTGCTAGTTACCATGCTAAGACCAGGCTGAGGTGCTAGTTACCATGCTAAGACCAGGCTGAGGTGCTAGTTACCATGCTAAGACCAGGCTGAGGTGCTAGTTACCCTGCTAAGATCAGGCTGAGGTGCTAGTTACCCTCCAAGACCAGGCTGAGTTGCTAGTTACCCTGCTAAGACCAGGCTGAGGTGCTAGTTACCCTGCTAAGATCAGGCTGAGGTGCTAGTTACCCTCCAAGACCAGGCTGAGGTGCTAGTTTCCCTGCTAAGACCAGGCTAAGGTGCTAGTTACCCTCCAAGACCAGGCTGAGGTGCTAGTTACCCTCCAAGACCAGGCTGAGGTGCTATTTACCCTGCTAAGACCAGGCTGAGGTGCTAGTTACCCTGCTAAGACCAGGCTGAGGTGCTAGTTACCCTCCAGGACCAGGCTGAGGTGCTAGTTACCCTCCAAGACCAGGCTGAGTTGCTAGTTACCCTCCAAGACCAGGCTGAGTTGCTAGTTACCCTGCTAAGACCAGGCTGAGGTGCTAGTTACCCTGCTAAGACCAAGCTGAGGGGCTAGTTACCCTGCTAAGGCCAGGCTGAGGTGCTAGTTACCCTGCTAAGACCAGGCTGAGGTGCTAGTTACCCTCCAAGACCAGGCTGAGGTGCTAGTTACCCTGCTAAGACCAGGCTGAGGTGCTAGTTACCCCCCAAGACCAGGCTGAGGTGCTAGTTACCCTGCTAAGACCAGGCTGAGGTGCTAGTTACCATGCTAAGACCAGGCTGAGTTGCTAGTTACCCTCCAAGACCAGGCTGAGGTGCTAGTTACCATGCTAAGACCAGGCTGAGGTGCTAGTTACCCTGCTAAGACCAGGCTGAGGTGCTAGTTACCATGCTAAGACCAGGCTGAGGTGCTAGTTACCCTGCTAAGACCAGGCTGAGGTGCTAGTTACCATGCTAAGACCAGGCTGAGGTGCTAGTTACCCTGCTAAGACCAGGCTGAGGTGCTAGTTACCATGCTAAGACCAGGCTGAGGTGCTAGTTACCATGCTAAGACCAGCCTGAGGTGCTAGTTACCCTGCTAAGACCAGGCTGAGGTGCTAGTTACCATGCTAAGACCAGGCTGAGTTCAGGGTCCTCACAGCCAATAGACTGTGTATCCTCCACTAGACTGTGTATCCTCCTCTAGACTGTGTATCCTCCTATAGACTGTGTATCCTCCACTAGACTGTGTATCCTCCTCTAGACTGTGTATCCTCCACTGGACTGTGTATCCTCCTCTAGACTGTGTAACCTCCTATAGTCTGTGTATCCTCCTATAGACTGTGTATCCTCCTATAGACTGTGTATCCTCCTCTAGACTGTGTATCCTCCACTAGACTGTGTATCCTCCACTAGACTGTGTATCCTCCTCTAGACTGTGTATCCTCCACTAGACTGTGTATCCTCCACTAGACTGTGTATCCTCCTCTAGACTGTGTATCCTCCACTAGACTGTGTATCCTCCACTAGACTGTGTATCCTCCTCTAGACTGTGTATCCTCCACTAGACTGTGTATCCTCCTCTAGACTGTGTATCCTCCTCTAGACTGTGTATCCTCCACTAGACTGTGTATCCTCCTCTAGACTGTGTATCCTCCACTAGACTGTGTATCCTCCTATAGACTGTGTATCCTCCTCTAGACTGTGTATCCTCCACTAGACTGTGTATCCTCCTCTAGACTGTGTATCCTCCTCTAGACTGTGTATCCTCCTCTAGACTGTGTATCCTCTTATAGACTGTGTATCCTCCTATAGACTGTGTATCCTCCTATAGACTGTGTATCCTCCAATTGACTGTGTATCCTCCTATAGACTGTGTATCCTCCTATAGACTGTGTATACTCCTATAGACTGTGTATCCTCCACTAGACTGTATATCCTCCTATAGACTGTGTATCCTCCACTAGACTGTGTATCCTCCACTAGACTGTGTATCCTCCTCTAGACTGTGTATCCTGCTATAGACTGTGTATCCTCCTCTAGACTGTGTATCCTCCACTAGACTGTGTATCCTCCACTAGACTGTGTATCCTCCACTAGACTGTGTATCCTCCTCTAGACTTTGTATCCTCCACTAGACTGTGTATCCTCCACTAGACTGTGTATCCTCCACTAGACTGTGTATCCTCCTATAGACTGTGTATCCTCCACTAGACTGTGTATCCTCCTCTAGACTGTGTATCCTCCACTAGACTGTGTATCCTCCACTAGACTGTGTATCCTCCTCTAGACTTTGTATCCTCCACTAGACTGTGTATCCTCCTATAGACTGTGTATCCTCCTCTAGACTGTGTATCCTCCACTAGACTGTGTATCCTCCTCTAGACTGTGTATCCTCCTCTAGACTGTGTATCCTCTTATAGACTGTGTATCCTCCTATAGACTGTGTATCCTCCTCTAGACTGTGTATCCTCCACTAGACTGTGTATCCCCTATAGACTGTGTATCCTCCTCTAGACTGTGTATCCTCCACTAGACTGTGTATCCCCTATAGACTGTGTATCCTCCTATAGACTGTGTATCCTCCACTAGACTGTGTATCCTCCACTAGACTGTGTATCCTCTACTAGACTGTGTATCCTCCTCTAGACTGTGTATCCCCTATAGACTGTGTATCCTCCACTAGACTGTGTATCCTCCACTAGACTGTGTATCCTCCACTAGACTGTGTATCCTCCTCTAGACTGTGTATCCCCTATAGACTGTGTATCCTCCTATAGACTGTGTATCCTCCACTAGACTGTGTATCCTCCACTAGACTGTGTATCCTCCACTAGACTGTGTATCCTCCTCTAGACTGTGTATCCTCCACTAGACTATGTATCCTCCTATAGACTGTGTATCCTCCACTAGACTGTGTATCCTCCTATAGACTGTGTATCCTCCTCTAGACTGTGTACCCTCTTATAGACTTTGTATCCTCCTATAGACTGTGTATCCTCCTCTAGACTGTGTATCCTCCACTAGACTGTGTATCCTCCTCTAGACTGTGTATCCTCCTATAGACTGTGTATCCTCCACTAGACTGTGTATCCTCCTCTAGACTGTGTATCCTCCACTACACTGTGTTTTCTCCACTAGACTGTGTATCCTCCACTAGACTGTGTATCCTCCACTAGACTGTGTATCCTCCACTAGACTGTGTATCCTCCTCTAGACTGTGTATCCTCCTCTAGACTGTGTATCCTCCTCTAGACTGTGTAACCTCCTATAGACTGTGTATCCTCCTCTAGACTGTGTATCCTCCACTAGACTGTGTTTCCTCCTCTAGACTGTGTATCCTCCACTAGACTGTGTATCCTCCACTAGACTGTGTATCCTCCACTAGACTGTGTATCCTCCACTAGACTGTGTATCCTCCACTAGACTGTGTATCCTCCTATAGACTGTGTATCCTCCTCTAGACTGTGTATCCTCCTCTAGACTGTGTATCCTCCTATAGACTGTGTATCCTCCACTAGACTGTGTATCCTCCACTAGACTGTGTATCCTCAAATAGACTGTGTATCCTCCTCTAGACTGTGTATCCTCCACTAGACTGTGTATCTTCTTATAGACTGTGTATCCTCCACTAGACTGTGTATCCTCCACTAGACTGTGTATCCTCCTATAGACTGTGTATCCTCCTATAGACTGTGTATCCTCCTATAGACTGTGTATCCTCCTATAGACTGTGTATCCTCCTCTAGACTGTGTTTCCTCCTCTAGACTGTGTATCCTCCACTAGACTGTGTATCCTCCACTAGACTGTGTATCCTCCTCTAGACTGTGTATCCTCCTATAGACTGTGTATCCTCCTATAGACTGTGTAACCTCCTATAGACTGTGTATCCTCCACTAGACTGTGTATCCTCCTATAGACTGTGTATCCTCCTCTAGACTGTGTATCCTCCACTAGACTGTGTATCCTCCTCTAGACTGTGTATCCTCCACTAGACTGTGTATCCTCCACTAGACTGTGTATCCTCCACTAGACTGTGTATCCTCCACTAGACTGTGTATCCTCCTCTAGACTGTGTATCCTCCACTAGACTGTGTATCCTCCACTAGACTGTGTATCCTCCACTAGACTGTGTATCCTCCTATAGACTGTGTATCCTCCTATAGACTGTGTATCCTCCACTAGACTGTGCATCCTCCTCTAGACTGTGTATCCTCTTATAGACTGTGTATCCTCCTATAGACTGTGTATCCTCCTATAGACTGTGTATCCTCTTATAGACTGTGTATCCTCCACTAGACTGTGTATCCTCCTCTAGACTGTGTATCCTCCTCTAGACTGTGTATCCTCCACTAGACTGTGTATCCTCCTATAGACTGTGTATCCTCCACTAGACTGTGTAACCTCCTATAGACTGTGTATCCTCCTATAGACTGTGTATCCTCCTATAGACTGTGTATCCTCCTATAGACTGTGTATCCTCCTATAGACTGTGTATCCTCCACTAGACTGTGTATCCTCCACTAGACTGTGTATCCTCAAATAGACTGTGTATCCTCCTCTAGACTGTGTATCCTCCACTAGACTGTGTATCTTCTTATAGACTGTGTATCCTCCACTAGACTGTGTATCCTCCACTAGACTGTGTATCCTCCTATAGACTGTGTATCCTCCTATAGACTGTGTATCCTCCTATAGACTGTGTATCCTCCTATAGACTGTGTATCCTCCTCTACACTGTGTTTCCTCCTCTAGACTGTGTATCCTCCACTAGACTGTGTATCCTCCACTAGACTGTGTATCCTCCTCTAGACTGTGTATCCTCCTATAGACTGTGTATCCTCCTATAGACTGTGTAACCTCCTATAGACTGTGTATCCTCCACTAGACTGTGTATCCTCCTATAGACTGTGTATCCTCCTCTAGACTGTGTATCCTCCACTAGACTGTGTATCCTCCTCTAGACTGTGTATCCTCCACTAGACTGTGTATCCTCCACTAGACTGTGTATCCTCCACTAGACTGTGTATCCTCCTCTAGACTGTGTATCCTCCACTAGACTGTGTATCCTCCACTAGACTGTGTATCCTCCACTAGACTGTGTATCCTCCTATAGACTGTGTATCCTCCTATAGACTGTGTATCCTCCACTAGACTGTGCATCCTCCTCTAGACTGTGTATCCTCTTATAGACTGTGTATCCTCCTATAGACTGTGTATCCTCCTATAGACTGTGTATCCTCTTATAGACTGTGTATCCTCCACTAGACTGTGTATCCTCCTCTAGACTGTGTATCCTCCTCTAGACTGTGTATCCTCCACTAGACTGTGTATCCTCCTATAGACTGTGTATCCTCCACTAGACTGTGTAACCTCCTATAGACTGTGTATCCTCCTATAGACTGTGTATCCTCCTATAGACTGTGTATCCTCCTATAGACTGTGTATCCTCCTATAGACCCTGTATCCTCCACTAGACTGTGTATCCTCCTATAGACTGTGTATTCTCCACTAGACTGTGTATCCTCCTATAGACTGTGTATCCTCCTATAGACTGTGTATCCTCCACTAGACTGTGTATCCTCCTATAGACTGTGTATTCTCCACTAGACTGTGTATTCTCCTATAGACTGTGTATCCTCCTATAGACTGTGTATCCTCCTATAGACTGTGTATTCTCCACTAGACTGTGTATTCTCCTATAGACTGTGTATCCTCCACTAGACTGTGTATCCTCCTATAGACTGTGTATTCTCCACTAGACTGTGTATCCTCCTATAGACTGTGTATCCTCCTATAGACTGTGTATCCTCCACTAGACTGTGTATCCTCCTATAGACTGTGTATTCTCCACTAGACTGTGTATTCTCCACTAGACTGTGTATTCTCCTATAGACTGTGTATCCTCCTATAGACTGTGTATCCTCCACTAGACTGTGTATTCTCCTATAGACTGTGTATCCTCCTATAGACTGTGTATCCTCCTATAGACTGTGTATCCTCCACTACTAGCTAATTCAATACGACTCCAGCAACTGCTCTAATTCTCCAGGACAGAACCAATCGCCTCATTAATTGATGAAGATGATAAGAATAATTAGGAAGGGATTGAGAGACGAAGGAGGGACTAGAGTTCTGCTGCAGTGAGTTACTGTAGAGGTGTGTGTGTGTGTGTGTGTGTGTGTGTGTGTGTGTGTGTGTGTGTATGTGTGTGTGTGTGTGTGTGTGTGTGTGTGTGTGTGTGTGTGTGTGTGTGTGTGTGTGTGTGTGTGTGTGTGTGTGTGTGTGTGTGTGTGTGTGTGTGTGTGTGTGTGTGTTTGTGCGTGTGTCTGTGTGATGAGTGCCTACTGTATAGTGCAGATTTAAAGCCTTTTTGCTGTAGTGTGTATGGAGAGTGTTCCAGATGTGAGTGGTGGGAGGGCGTGCCACAGAGTGCCCTCTATGAAGTGCACAGGAAACCATCAACACGAACACACTCAGGCTCTGAAAGTTGGAATAAAGACACACACACACACACACACACACACACACACACACACACACACACACACACACACACACACACACACACACACACACACACACACACACACACACACACACACACACACACAGCATGTCACGCCACACTATCAGCATTTGAAAAAGAGCCAAATAACGTTTTAAATTCACTCTGAAATCACATGGCTAGCACTCTCTCTCCCCCTCTTCTGGAACAGTAGTCTCATGTCTCTCCCCCTCTTCTGGAACAGGAGTCTCATGTCTCTCCCCCTCTTCTGGAACAGTAGTCTCATGTCTCTCCCCTTCTTCTGGAACAGTAGTCTCATGTCTCTCCCCCTCTTCTGGAACAGTAGTCTCATGTCTCTCCCCCTCTTCTGGAACAGTAGTCTCATGTCTCTCCCCCTCTTCTGGAACAGTAGTCTCATGTCTCTCCCCCTCTTCTGGAACAGCAGTCTCATGTCTCTCTCCCCCTTCTGGAACAGCAGTCTCATGTCTCTCTCCCCCTTCTGGAAGAGCAGTCACATGCCTCTCTCCCCCTTCTGGAACAATAATCTCATGTCTCTCCCTCCCTTCTGGAACAGTAGTCTCATGTCTCTCCCCTTCTTCTGGAACTGTAGTCTCATGTCTCTCTCCCCCTTCTGGAACAGTAGTCTCGTGTCTCTCTCCCCCTTCTGGAACAATAATCTCATGTCTCTTCCCCCTTCTGGAACAGTAGTCTCAATTCTCTCTCCCCCTTCTGGAACAATAATCTCATGTCTCTCCCTCCCTTCTGGAACAGTAGTCTCATGTCTGTCTCCCCCTTCTGGAACAGTAGTCTCATGTCTCTCTCCCGACCTTCTGGAACAGTAGTCTCATGTCTCTCTCCCCCTTCTGGAACAGTAGTCTCATGTCTCCCCCCCCCCCCCCCCCCCCCCCTTCTGGAACAGTAATCTCATGTCTCTCCCCCCCTTCTGGAACTGTAGTCTCATGTCTCTCTCCCCCTTCTGGAACTGTAGTCTCATGTCTCTCTCCCCCTTCTGGAACAGTAGTCTCATGTCTCTCCGCCCCTTCTGGAACAGTAGTCTCATGTCTCTCCCCCCCTTCTGGAACTGTAGTCTCATGTCTCTCTCCCCCTTCTGGAACAATAATCTCATGTCTACTGTGGAGAAATATGCTTAATTTCTTTCAGCATCTTGAGAGAATCTTGAAGAAAATTTATATTTTCGGATCCCTGTTAGAGAACGAATGAGCCGTTAGGGACCGTCTGTAAAGGTATTTACTTTATCAGCATCATAAAAGCTCATACTATTTCAACCACATAAAATATGTATCCATGCCAAAGATAAATCTTTTTAAAAACAGGTTGGGTCATTTTAACAGCTTTCAATTTTATTAAAACCGGTCAAACTGATGTCATTTGGAGAAATTTAAATTTAAATGTTATTTATTGCTTTTTCTCCCCGGTCCCTAAAGGTCTTTGCTGCGAGAGAGAAGCAGAGATGACAGAGCAAAGAGAAAACAAACGTTACCGATATCAACTAGATTGAAGCGTTCATTCTGTCGATTTATGACAATATTCTGGTGAGAAAGGGTTAAGGGCAACAAGAAACGACCGAAGAGAAGTTGCAGGTATCTAATTATAGACAAGTTGACTAAGAAATAGTTTACCAAAATATCGGGCAATTCTAAGCAGAAATATAGGCCTATCTAAAAAAGGTCTGTCTAAAAATAATGGTTGCGTCACCTCTGACTGTACAGGGCGTTTTCTATATGTGTGTGTTTAGGGTCGGTAAGATGTTCGCTTCATGAACAAACAGCTGACCCACACATCACTAACACACCGTTGTTTTAGACCACCTACTGTGGCACCAAGTAAGGAACGTCACGCCTGTGGGAGGGAGACTCTGTCCCGTCTTGTTTAGTTTAATGGCTAATGGCGGAATATGACGCTAACGAGGTTCGGTTTACTGTTTGAGTCTGTAGATCAGAAACAACCCTCCTGTTGAGATGAAAAGAGCCGCTGCTTCTGCTGTGTCTTTAGTGTGTGTGTGTGTGTGTGTGTGTGTGTGTGTGTGTGTGTGTGTGTGTGTGTGTGTGTGTGTGTGTGTGTGTGTGTGTGTGTGTGTGTGTGTGTGTGTGTGTGTGTGTGTGTGTGTGTGTGTGTGTGTGTGTGTGTGTTCTTTCCTACTGCAGTACACTGAATGATGAGATAATTTACTGTCTTCTCCGACTGCCTCTCTCTCCTCTGATCATATCTCACAGACGTTAATAACACACACACGCACGCACGCACGCACGCACGCACACACACACACACACACACACACACACACACACACACACACACACACACACACACACACACACACTCACTAATCACACCATGTGTTAGCAACCTCACATGGAACACACGGGCCCACACTGTCGCCTAGGTAACTATTGTTGTGGAGATGAGAAAATAAGTTTAAACTGGAGAAAGAGTTTCTGCAAGTTTCTGAAATTCTTTGTGTTTATAGCTCCTGTATGGTCATACTGTATGTCTGTGGAGAGGCTTTATATGTCTGTTTGTCTGTATGAATATCAAGGGATCATCCAACTTAGAAACATTATAAGAATAAAAACC
>NC_074703.1:27830236-27855236 GCF_029448725.1 Salvelinus fontinalis | reverse complement strand
AGGCCAAGTCCAATGTCCTCTTCACTCCAAAGTGCAGGCCAAGTCCAATGTCAACATCCCTCCACAGTGCAGGCCAAGTCCAATGGGTTCATCACTCCACAGTGCAGGCCAATGTCCTCATCACTCCACAGTGCAGGCCAATGTCCTCATCACTCCACAGTGCAGTCCAATGTCCTCATCACTCCACAGTGCAGTCCAATGTCCTCGTCACGCCACAGTGCAGGCTAATGTCCTCATCACTTATAGTGCAGGCCAATGTCCTCGTCACGCCACAGTGCAGTCCAAGGCCAATGTCCTCATCACTCCACAATGCAGGCCAATGTCCTCATCACTTCACAGTACAGGCCAATGTCCTCATCACGCCACAGTGCAGGCCAATGTCTTCATCACTCCACAGTGCAGGCTAATGTCTTCATCACTCCACAGTGCAGGCTAATGTCCTCATCACTCCACAGTGCAGGCCAATGTCCTCATCACTCCACAGTGCAGGCCAATGTCCTCATCACTCCACAGTGCAGGCCAAGTCCAATGTCCTCATCACTCCACAGTGCAGGCCAAGTCCAATGTCCTCATCACTCCACAGTGTAGGCTAATGTCTTCATCACTCCACAGTGCAGGCCAATGTCTTCATCACTCCACAGTGCAGGCCAAGTCCAATGTCCTCATCACTCCACAGTGCAGGCTAATGTCTTCATCACTCCACAGTGCAGGCCAAGTCCAATGTCTTCATCACTCCACAGTGCAGGCCAAGTCCAATGTCAACATCACTCCACAGTGCAGGCCAAGTCCAATGTCCTCATCACTCCAAAGTGCAGGCCAAGTCCAATGTCAACATCACTCCACAGTGCAGGTCAAGTCCAATGGCGTCATCACTCCACAGTGCAGGCCAATGTCCTCATCACTCCACAGTGCAGTCCAATGTCCTCATCACTCCACAGTGCAGTCCAATGTCCTCTTCACGCCACAGTGCAGGCTAATGTCCTCATCACTTATAGTGCAGGCCAATGTCCTCGTCACGCCACAGTGCAGTCCAAGGCCAATGTCCTCATCACTCCACAATGCAGGCCAATGTCCTCATCACTTCACAGTGCAGGCCAATGTCCTCATCACTCCACAGTGCAGGCCAATGTCCTCATCACGCCACAGTGCAGGCCAGGGCCAATGTCCTCATCCCTCCACAGTGCAGGCCAAGGCCAATGTCCTCATCACTCCACAATGCAGGCCAGGGCCAATGTCTTCATCACTCCACAGTGCAGGCCAATGTCCTCATCACGCCACAGTGCAGGTGAATGTCCTCATCACTCCACAGTGCAGGCGAATGTCCTCATCACTCCACAGTGCAGGCCAATGTTCTCATCACTCCAAAGTGCAAGCCAATGTCCTCATCACGCCACAGTGCAGGCCAGGGCCAATGTCCTCATCACTCTACAGTGCAGGCCAGGGCCAATGTCCTCATCACTCTACAGTGCAGGCCAGGGCCAATGTCCTCATCACTCCACAGTGCAGGGCAGAGTGAATGTCCTCATCACTCCACAGTGCAGGGCAATGTCCTCATCACTCCACAGTGCAGGCCAATGTCCACATCACTCCACAGTGCAGGCCAATGTCCTCGTCACTCCACAGTGCAGGCCAGGGCCAATGTCCTCACTCCACAGTGCAGGGCAGGGCCAATGTCCTCATCACTCCACAGTGCAGGCCAGGGCCAAATTCCTCATCACTCCACCGTGCAGGGCAGAGTGAATGTCCTCATCACTCCACAGTGCAGGGCAATGTCCTCATCACTCCACAGTGCAGGCCAATGCCCACATCACTTCACAGTGCAGGCCAATGTCCTCATTACTCCACAGTGCCGGTCAATGTCCACATCACTCCACAGTGCAGGCCAATGTCCTCACTCCACAGTGCAGGGCAGAATGAATGTCCTCATCACTCCACAGTGCAGGGCAATGTCCTCATCACTCCACAGTGCAGGCCAAGTCCAATGTCCTCATCACTCCACAGTGCAGGCTAATGTCTTCATCACTCCACAGTGCAGGCCAAGTCCAATGTCTTCATCACTCCACAGTGCAGGCCAAGTCCAATGTCCTCATCACTCCACAGTGTAGGCTAATGTCTTCATCACTCCACAGTGCAGGCCAATGTCTTCATCACTCCAAAGTGCAGGCTAATGTCTTCATCACTCCACAGTGCAGGACAAGTCCAATGTCCTCCTCACTCCACAGTGCAGGCCAAGTCCAATGTCCTCATCACTCCACAGTGCAGGCTAATGTCTTCATCACTCCAAAGTGCAGGCCAAGTCCAATGTCTTCATCACTCCACAGTGCAGGCCAAGTCTAATGTCAACATCACTCCACAGTGCAGGCCAAGTCCAATGTCCTCATCACTCCAAAGTGCAGGCCAAGTCCAATGTCAACATCACTCCACAGTGCAGGCCAAGTCCAATGGGTTCATCACTCCACAGTGCAGGCCAATGTCCTCATCACTCCACAGTGCAGTCCAATGTCCTCATCACTCCACAGTGCAGTCCAATGTCCTCGTCACGCCACAGTGCAGTCCAATGTCCTCATCACTTATAGTGCAGGCCAATGTCCTCGTCACGCCACAGTGCAGTCCAAGGCCAATGTCCTCATCACTCCACAATGCAGGCCAATGTCCTCATCACTTCACAGTACAGGCCAATGTCCTCATCACGCCACAGTGCAGGCCAATGTCTTCATCACTCCACAGTGCAGGCTAATGTCTTCATCACTCCACAGTGCAGGCTAATGTCCTCATCACTCCACAGTGCAGGCCAATGTCCTCATCACTCCACAGTGCAGGCCAATGTCCTCATCACTCCACAGTGCAGGCCAAGTCCAATGTCCTCATCACTCCACAGTGCAGGCTAATGTCTTCATCACTCCACAGTGCAGGCCAAGTCCAATGTCCTCATCACTCCACAGTGTAGGCTAATGTCTTCATCACTCCACAGTGCAGGCTAATGTCTTCATCACTCCACAGTGCAGGCCAAGTCCAATGTCCTCATCACTCCACAGTGCAGGCTAATGTCTTCATCACTCCACAGTGCAGGCCAAGTCCAATGTCCTCATCACTCCACAGTGTAGGCTAATGTCTTCATCACTCCACAGTGCTAGCTAATGTCTTCATCACTCCACAGTGCAGGACAAGTCCAATGTCCTCATCACTCCACAGTGCAGGCCAAGTCCAATGTCCTCATCACTCCACAGTGTAGGCTAATGTCTTCATCACTCCACAGTGCAGGCTAATGTCTTCATCACTCCACAGTGCAGGCCAAGTCCAATGTCCTCATCACTCCACAGTGCAGGCTAATGTCTTCATCACTCCACAGTGCAGGCCAAGTCCAATGTCCTCATCACTCCACAGTGTAGGCTAATGTCTTCATCACTCCACAGTGCAGGCTAATGTCTTCATCACTCCACAGTGCAGGACAAGTCCAATGTCCTCATCACTCCACAGTGCAGGCCAAGTCCAATGTCCTCATCACTCCACAGTGCAGGCTAATGTCTTCATCACTCCACAGTGCAGGCCAAGTCCAATGTCTTCATCACTCCACAGTGCAGGCCAAGTCCAATGTCAACATCACTCCACAGTGCAGGCCAAGTCCAATGTCCTCATCACTCCAAAGTGCAGGCCAAGTCCAATGTCAACATCACTCCACAGTGCAGGCCAAGTCCAATGGCTTCATCACTCCACAGTGCAGGCCAATGTCCTCATCACTCCACAGTGCAGTCCAATGTCCTCATCACTCCACAGTGCAGTCCAATGTCCTCGTCACGCCACAGTGCAGGCTAATGTCCTCATCACTTATAGTGCAGGCCAATGTCCTCGTCACGCCACAGTGCAGTCCAAGGCCAATGTCCTCATCACTCCACAATGCAGGCCAATGTCCTCATCACTTCACAGTGCAGGCCAATGTCCTCATCACTCCACAGTGCAGGCCAATGTCCTCATCACGCCACAGTGCAGGCCAGGGCCAATGTCCTCATCCCTCCACAGTGCAGGCCAAGGCCAATGTCCTCATCACTCCACAATGCAGGCCAGGGCCAATGTCTTCATCACTCCACAGTGCAGGCCAATGTCCTCATCACGCCACAGTGCAGGTGAATGTCCTCATCACTCCACAGTGCAGGCGAATGTCCTCATCACTCCACAGTGCAGGCCAATGTTCTCATCACTCCAAAGTGCAAGCCAATGTCCTCATCACGCCACAGTGCAGGCCAGGGCCAATGTCCTCATCACTCTACAGTGCAGGCCAGGGCCAATGTCCTCATCACTCCACAGTGCAGGGCAGAGTGAATGTCCTCATCACTCCACAGTGCAGGGCAATGTCCTCATCACTCCACAGTGCAGGCCAATGTCCACATCACTCCACAGTGCAGGCCAATGTCCTCATCACTCCACAGTGCAGGCCAGGGCCAATGTCCTCACTCCACAGTGCAGGGCAGGGCCAATGTCCTCATCACTCCACAGTGCAGGCCAGGGCCAAATTCCTCATCACTCCACCGTGCAGGGCAGAGTGAATGTCCTCATCACTCCACAGTGCAGGGCAATGTCCTCATCACTCCACAGTGCAGGCCAATGCCCACATCACTTCACAGTGCAGGCCAATGTCCTCATTACTCCACAGTGCAGGTCAATGTCCACATCACTCCACAGTGCAGGCCAATGTCCTCACTCCACAGTGCAGGGCAGAGTGAATGTCCTCATCACTCCACAGTGCAGGGCAATGTCCTCATCACTCCACAGTGCAGGCCAATGTCCACATCACTCCACAGTGCAGGCCAATGTCCTCATCACTCCACAGTGCAGGCCAGGGCCAATGTCCTCACTCCACAGTGCAGGGCAGGGCCAATGTCCTCATTACTCCACAGTGCAGGCCAGGTCCAATGTCCTCATCACTCCACAGTGCAGGGCAGAGTGAATGTCCTCATCACTCCACAGTGCAGGGCAATGTCCTCATCACTCCACAGTGCAGGCCAATGTCCTCATCCGTATGCTTTCTGTTCGCATTGTGAAGAATGCTTAGCTTTTTGTTAGTCTTATTTGAAAGACTTGTATTCCTTTTGATAAATTATTTGATAAAGTATGAAAGCCACACGGCAGGCCACGCTTCAGAGACATCCTGTGGGGACGCGTTTGTGTGTGTGTGTGTGTGTGTGTGTGTGTGTGTGTGTGTGTGTGTGTGTGTGTGTGTGTGTGTGTGTGTGTGTGTGTGTGTGTGTGTGTGTGTGTGTGTGTGTGTGTGTGTGTGTGTGTGTGTGTGTGTGTGTTTGTGCGTATTGGTGTGTGTGTGTGTGTAGTGGTGTGATCGTGTGGTGGTAGCAGCGAGCTCCATCCCTCTTAGGGTAAATCTATCCGTGCTCCCGGTCGGTGGTGTTGGAGCCGTGATGGATGTTGTGTTTCCTCCCCACAGTGTCCCAGCAGCCCATACTAGAGCCACTGTGATCCGCTCGGCTCTGCTCGGCTCTGCTCGGCTCCATGCTCCTCTGCCATAACGGCATCCAGATGTGTGGTTGACGTTCAGGTCGGACGTCATTTCCCTGTTTAATTGACCTCTCCACAGGCCCGCTGGCGAAGACAGATAAAGAGAGAGAGAGAGAGAGAGAGAGAGAGAGAGAGAGAGAGAGAGAGAGAGAGAGAGAGAGAGAGAGAGAGAGAGAGAGAGAAGGGAGGTGAGAGAAGGGGGGAGAAAGAGAAATAGAATGAGAGAGAGAAGGGGGAGAGAGAGAAGGGGGGAGAAAGAGAAAGAGAGATAAAGATAGATAGAGAGAGAAACCAGGCCTAGGTGCCTTGGGAGGGTTACTGTAGGAACTAGACTTGTGTACACACAGACACACAAGGTTGGGGAGTAACTGATTAGTAATTAGTAACTGTAATCAGTTACGTTTCCAGCAAAAAGATTGTAATCAGATTACATATACTTTTGAGAAACTAGATGATTACTTTTAAATTCAGAAAGGATGTACAGTATGACACTTCTCTGTTTTCTCAACGACATTCAAATCAGCGTTGAAAAAAGGAGCACGTTTAAGTTTGTTCCGCCTGAGAGAGTCTGACCACCAATCAGAGACCACTTCATGACACACCAAATGATGACCGCCAATCAGAGACCACTATGATGACACACCAATGCGTTTGATTGATCCTTTTTGTCTTCTTCTAACTCCTCTTAAAGGGACAGTAATCCAAAAGTAATCAGATTACATCAGAGTTTGGGTAATCCCAAAATGTCGTTTGTGATTACAATTTTGGACAGGTAACTAGTAACTGTAACGGATTACATTTAGAAAGTAACCTACCCACCACTGCACACACACACACACACACACACACACACACACACACACACACACACACACACACACACACACACACACACACACACACACACACACACACACACACACACACACACGTCAGAATTCATTGTGCTTAACTCAGAGTCCCATGGCCATAATGTTTAGAATGTATATCATATGTCTGTATTTAATGCCTCAGCAGCTCCATCGATAGTGTAAAACTATTACAATAACTTGTCGACTCGAGAGACCTGACTGTCCTGGCCGGTTTAGAGAGGTGCTAGACTACTGACTATCTACTGACCTGTATCATGGTTTAATTAATAGTTCACAACCGAGAGACTGTCCTGGCTGGTTTAGATGTAATACTTCACAACCAAGAGACTGTCCTGGCTGGTTTAGATGTGATACTTCACAACCAAGAGACTGTCCTGGCTGGTTTAGATGTAATACTTCACAACCGAGAGACTGTCCTGGCTGGTTTAGATGTAATACTTCACAACCAAGAGACTGTCCTGGCTGGTTTAGATAGAATAGTTCACAACCGAGAGACTGTCCTGGCTGGTTTAGATGTAATACTTCACAACCGAGAGACTGTCCTGGCTGGTTTAGATGTGATACTTCACAACCGAGAGACTGTCCTGGCTGGTTTAGATGTAATACTTCACAACCGAGAGACTGTCCTGGCTGGTTTAGATGTAATACTTCACAACCGAGAGACTGTCCTGGCTGGTTTAGATGTAATACTTCACAACCGAGAGACTGTCCTGGCTGGTTTAGAGAGGTGCTAGACTCTACTGACCTCTATCATGGTTTAATAATTCACTGTCTTTTCTTACTAACACTGGTTTACTCATAACTACTTTGTTGAGGAAAAATGTACTTACTATGACTGTGATATGCGGTGAAACTGGTTGAGAGAATGCCAAGAGTGCGCAAAGCTGTCATCAAGGCAAAAGGTGGCTACTTTGAAGAATCAAAAATATATCATATATTTTGATTTGTTTAAAACTTTTTTGGTTACTACATGATTCCATATGTGTTATTTCATAGTGTTGATGTCTTCACTATTATTGTACGATGTAGAAAATAGTAACAAATAAAGAAAAACCCTGGAATGAGTAGGTGTGTCCAAACTTTTGACTGGTCCTGTATATGTTATGGTGATTTACGTAACTCACTAGTCTGATGGCTGTTGACTGGAACAACAGAATGGAATGAATAGAGGAGATTCCATGGTGGGCATTCTAGAATGTTCCTGCTGAATGTCGCAGTCCATACTTTGGCTTTAATGTTGCCGTGCCGATAAGGCTGCAGTTAAAATACCTGAATCACACATCTGTTACTGTATCCAATCTTTCCTACAGTAACTCTTTCCCCGGATCCGACAATACCTAGAGAAATAGGCAGACGCTTTGTATGGCATCGATTTGAACAGAAGGGGATGGTGTTTATGTCCTGTCCAGAGAGCAGCAGGGGCTGCTGGCTACAGCTAAACTAGCCGGAGGCAGGGATGGATGGCAACAACAAAACATTTGTTTAACTTCCTGTTTAAATACAAGCTTGTGTTCTCCAAGGAAAACTATTTGTTGAAGATCAACTTCTCTTGTGAATTACATCACTTTAATTCTCCCAATACCAGGGAAGGATGGAGGGATGGAATGATGGAGGGATGGAGGGATGGAGGGATGGAAGGATGGAGGGATGGAAGGATGGAGGGATGGAATGATGGAGGGATGGAGGGATGGAAGGATGGAGGGATGGAAGGATGGAGGGATGGAGGGATGGAGGGATGGAATGATGGAGGGATGGAAGGATGGAGGGATGGAATGATGGAGGGATGGAGGGATGGAAGGATGGAGGGATGGAAGGATGGAGGGATGGAGGGATGGAAGGATGGAGGGATGGAGGAATGGAGGAATGGAAGGATGGAGGGATGGAAGGATGGAGGGATGGAAGGATGGAGGGATGGAAGGATGGATGGAGGGATGGAAGGATGGAGGGATGGAGGGATGGAGGGATGGAATGATGGAGGGATGGAATGATGGAGGGATGGAGGGATGTAAGGATGGAGGGATGGAAGGATGGAGGGATGGAGGGATGGAAGGATGGAGGGATGGAGGGATGGAAGGATGGAGGGATGGAGGAATGGAGGAATGGAAGGATGGAGGGATGGAAGGATGGAGGGATGGAAGGATGGAGGGATGGAGGGATGGAAGGATGGAGGGATGGAGGAATGGAGGAATGGAAGGATGGAGGGATGGAAGGATGGAGGGATGGAAGAATGGAGGGATGGAGGGATGGAAGGATGGAGGGATGGAGGAATGGAGGAATGGAAGGATGGAGGGATGGAGGGATGGAAGGATGGAGGGATGGAATGATGGAGGGATGGAAGGATGGAGGGATGGAGGGATGGAGGAATGGAGGGAATCGTTATTTTCTTTTGGTCTTTTTTTAGCTTGTTGCCTGTTGCACTTAGTTTCCATGGCAGCGCTGAATGTAAATCTTCTAATCCTGTTAAGGCTTATTGGTGTCATCACACCCTGCAGGAGACACACACACACACACACACACACACACACACACACACACACACACACACACACACACACACACACACACACACACACACACACACACACACACACACACACACACACACACACACACACACACACACACACACACACACACGCCACACCGTAGGAGACAGGAACACCATTTGTCAACCTATAGCAACACTTTGTAGAATCCTACGTCTAGCAGATCAATGTACTGTGTGTGTGTGTGTGTGTGTGTGTGTGTGTCGTGTTGTGTTGTCTTTTGTTGCGTTGTGTTGAGTTGTGTTGTGCTGTGTTGAGTTGAGGTCCACTGGTTGAATAAGATAATAATGATAAAACACACAGAGACAGGACAGGACATTAAATGAGGTGATGGTGGATAGGTCAGGACAGGACAGGTCAGGACAGGACAGGACATGATAGGTCAGGACAGGACAGGACAGGACATGATAGGTCAGGACAGGACAGGTCAGGACATGATAGGTCAGGACAGGACAGGACAGGTCAGGACAGGACAGGACATGATAGGACAGGACAGGACAGATCAGGACAGTACAGGACAGGTCAGGACAGGACAGGACATGATAGGTCAGGACAGGACAGGTCAGGTCAGGACAGGACAGATCAGGACAGGACATGAAAGGTCTTGACAGGACAAGTCAGGACAGGAAAGGACAGGTCGGGACAGGACAGGTCAGGACAAGTCAGGACAGGAAAGGACAGGTCGGGACAGGACAGGTCAGGACAAGTCATTACAGGAAAGGACAGGTCAGGACAGGACAGGACAGGTCAGGACAAGTCAGGACAGGTCAGGACAGGACACTAAGATAGGGGAGGACCTCTGGTCTGTACACATTTTATGGAGAACCATAGATGTTTCCTTTGGGAACTCTTATCCACACGTATACACACGTACATGCAGGCAGGCATGTGAACATGCACACGTACACACAACTCCGTACCCCAACACGCCAGTCCTCTGTACAGGCCTGTGGGCCCTCCAGTCCTCTCTACAGGCCTGTGAGCCCTCCAGTCCTCTCTACAGTACACTGTGAGCCCTCCAGTCCTCTCTACAGGCCTGTGGGCCCTCCAGTCCTCTCTACAGGCCTGTGAGCCCTCCAGTCCTCTGTACAAGCCTGTGGGCCCTCCAGTCCTCTCTACAGGCCTGTGAGCCCTCCAGTCCTCTGTACAAGCCTGTGGGCCCTCCAGTCCTCTCTACAGTACACTGTGAGCCCTCCAGTCCTCTCTACAGGCCTGTGAGCCCTCCAGTCTTCTCTACAGTACACTGTGAGCCCTCCAGTCCTCTCTACAGGCCTGTGAGCCCTCCAGTCTTCTCTACAGTACACTGTGAGCCCTCCAGTCCTCTCTACAGGCCTGTGAGCCCTCCAGTCCTCTCTACAGTACACTGTGAGCCCTCCAGTCCTCTGTACAAGCCTGTGGGCCCTCCAGTCCTCTCTACAGGCCTGTGAGCCCTCCAGTCCTCTCTACAGTACACTGTGAGCCCTCCAGTCCTCTCTACAGGCCTGTGAGCCCTCCAGTCCTCTCTACAGGCCTGTGAGCCCTCCAGTCCTCTCTACAGTACACTGTGAGCCCTCCAGTCCTCTCTACAGGCCTGTGAGCCTTCCAGTCCTCTCTACAGGCCTGTGAGCCCTCCAGTCCTCTCTACAGTACACTGTGAGCCCTTCAGTCCTCTCTACAGGCCTGGGAGCCTTCCAGTCCTCTCTATAGGCCTGTGAGCCCTCCAGTCCTCTCTACAGTACACTGTGAGCCCTTCAGTCCTCTCTACAGGCCTGTGAGCCTTCCAGTCCTCTCTACAGTACACTGTGAGCCCTCCAGTCCTCTCTACAGGCCTGTGAGCCCAACAGTCCTCTCTACAGGCCTGTGAGCCCAACAGTCCTCTCTACAGGCCTGTGAGCCCTCCAGTCATCTCTACAGGCATGTGAGCCTTCCAGTCCTCTCTACAGGCGTGTGAGCCCTCCAGTCCTCTCTACAGTATACTGGGAGCCCTCCAGTCCTCTCTACAGTACACTGTGAGCCCTCCAGTCCTCTCTACAGTACACTGTGAGCCCTCCAGTCCTCTCTACAGGCCTGTGAGCCCTTCAGTCTTCTCTACAGGCCTGTGAGCCCTCCAGTCCTCTCTACAGGCCTGTGAGCCCTCCAGTCCTCTCTACAGTACACTGGGAGCCCTTCAGTCCTCTCTACAGGCCTGTGAGCCTTCCAGTCCTCTCTACAGTACACTGTGAGCCCTCCAGTCCTCTCTACAGGCCTGTGAGCCCCCCAGTCCTCTCTACAGGCCTGTGAGCCCTCCAGTCCTCTCTACAGGCCTGTGAGCCCTCCAGTCTTCTCTACAGTACACTGTGAGCCCTCCAGTCCTCTCTACAGGCCTGTGAGCCCCCCAGTCCTCTCTACAGGCCTGTGAGCCCTCCAGTCCTCTCTACAGGCCTGTGAGCCCTCCAGTCTTCTCTACAGTACACTGTGAGCCCTCCAGTCCCCTCTACAGGCCTGTGAGCCCTCCAGTCCTCTCTACAGTACACTGTGAGCCCTCCAGTCCTCTCTACAGTACACTGTGAGCCCTCCAGTCCTCTCTACAGGCCTGTGAGCCCTCCAGTCCTCTCTACAGTACACTGTGAGCCCTCCAGTTCTCTCTACAGGCCTGTGAGCCCTCCAGTCCTCTCTACAGGCCTGGGAGCCCTTCAGTCTTCTCTACAGTACACTGTGAGCCCTCCAGTCCTCTCTACAGGCCTGTGAGCCCTCCAGTCCTTTCTACAGTACACTGTGAGCCCTCCAGTCCTCTCTACAGGCCTGTGAGCCCTCCAGTCTTCTCTACAGTACACTGGGAGCCCTCCAGTCCTCTCTACAGGCCTGTGAGCCCTCCAGTCTTCTCTACAGTACACTGGGAGCCCTCCAGTCCTCTCTACAGTACACTGTGAGCCCTCCAGTCCTCTCTACATGCCTGTGAGCCCTCCAGTCTTCTCTACGGTGTAATCTAGGCTGAAATAGACAAACACACACACAGGTGTGTGTTTGTGTAAGGCTGTGTGTATCTCTTTTCTAATTTTCTTTTAAACTGACAGCAAGAGAGAGAGAGAGAAGGTGCCACAGGGGTCAGGCAGGTAATTAGCGGTTAGCTACATTCTCTCAGTGTCAGGGTGTCAGGGAGGATGGTATTTAGTCATTACCTGCTTGGTATCTGGGGCTATTCACACTGATCTCACACTGGAGCCTTTGTGACATGGCCTTTATAGTTATGTCCCAAATATCACACTGTTCCCTATAGAGTGCACTATAAAGCCTATGGGTCCTGGTCAAAAGTAGTGCACTATAATGGTAATAGTGTGCTATTTAGGACGTAGCCTATCTCTCTCTCATTTACACTCTGGAAAAAACAGACATTTACAAAATGTTCATACATACAATGCAAGGCATCCCAAAGCTCTGGCTGGTCGTTAAGCAGTAACACACAGAGATGGGAATCATGGAATGTTTGAATTCTCTGGAGTTCTAGGATTCTAGGAGAGTGAGAGGCCATGTGTCGGTTGGAGGTTCATAATTATATCCAGGAAGTACATACCTGTATCGTCCAGTGAGGGTCTCCCACCACAGCAGACCACAGCTTTGGCTTTGGGCCTCCTCTTTTGGATAATGACTGTACTTTCCTTTTCCTTTCTTCTCTCTCTCTCTCTCTCTCTCTCTCTCTCTCTCTCTCTCTCTCTCTCTCTCTCTCTCTCTCTCTCTCTCTCTCTCTCTCTCTCTCTCTCTCTCTTTCTCTCTCTCGTTCTCTCTCTCTTTCTCTTTCTGTCTCTGGCATGAGGGGTGCTCTCCATGGCATTTTAATTGACGAGGGAACATGTGGAGGTCTCAGAGAGAGTGTGGCAGACCGGCTCCAGTGGAAAATCCAATATCTAATTTCTAGTAGGAATGAAAAACATAAAAAATGGGTTTCCCATTGGTCACTGACTCTCTCCATCTCTCTGTACCTCTCTCTGTCTCTGTCTCTCTGTCGAGCTCACTCTCTACGTCTCTCTCCATCTCTCCATCTCTCTCTCTACGTCTCTTTCCATCTCACTGTACCTCTCTCTCTCTCTCTCTCTCGCTCTCTCCTTCTCACTCTACATCTCTCTCTCTCTCCCTCTGTCTCTCTCTCTCGCCTTCTCACTCTACCTCTCTCTCTCTCCCTCTGTCTCTCTCTCTCTCTGTCTCTCTCCATCTCTGTAACGTCTGCTTCCAGCTCACACTCTCAAACACGTAGATCCCCTGAACGCAGCTCACTCTCCAGATCCCAATCACCTGAATTCTGATCACCTGTTCACACCTGTATGTCATTATCACACACTATTTAGTTCAGTTCTTTGCACCCCGTCATTATGAGGTATTGATTGTTTTGTGACACACTTCTATTTGGACCGCTGTTTTTCCCATGATTTACTCCTCCTGTGTATGATAGTTTATGCCTGGCTCACTAACAACGCCTTTTACTTATTCCCTGCCTGTACTTTAGCCTATCGGATTTCCTGTTATCAACCTATTGCCTGATCTCCCGGACTACGTTACCAGCCTTTTCCCTGCCTGTACTGTTGCCTTGTTGGATCCCCTGTGTATGACCTTCTGCCTGCTCCTGGACCCAGCTACCTGCCTCCTCCTGTGTATGACCTTCTGCCTGCCCCTGGACCCAGCTACCTGCCTCCTCCTGTGTATGACCTTCTGCCTGCCCCTGGACCCAGCTACCTGCCTCCTCCTGTGTATGACCTTCTGCCTGCCCCTGGACCCAGTTACCTGCCTCCTCCTGTGTATGACCTTCTGCCTGCCCCTGTACCTAGCTACCTGCCTCCTCCTGTGTATGATCTTCTGCCTGCCCCTGGACCCAGCTACCTGCCTCCTCCTGTGTATGACCTTCTGCCTGTCCCTGGACCCAGTTACCTGCCTCCTCCTGTGTATGATCTTCTGCCTGCCCCTGGACCCAGCTACCTGCCTCCTCCTGTGTATGACCTTCTGCCTGCCCCTGGACCCAGTTACCTGCCTCCTGTGTATGACCTTCTGCCTGTCCCTGGACCCAGCTACCTGCCTCCTCCTGTGTATGACCTTCTGCCTGTCCCTGGACCCAGTTACCTGCCTCCTCCTGTGTATGATCTCCTGCCTGCCCCTGGACCCAGCTACCTGCCTCCTCCTGTGTATGACCTTCTGCCTGCCCCTGGACCCAGTTACCTGCCTCCTGTGTATGACCTTCTGCCTGCCCCTGGACCCAGTTACCTGCCTCCTCCTGTGGTCCTTTACAAATAAACACCTGCTGCGCCCTGCACTTGAAACCAGCTCTCTGTCTCCCCATCGTGTTCATTACAATCTCACTGTTTTTCTTGAATGTAAATGAAAAGACGAGCCTGAAGCCAGACAGCTTGTGTGGTATAGCATTTCTATTGAAGTGATAATGCCTGAGAAGCCGGTGTTTGGAAGATATATTGGCACGGTGTTGTTAGGGCCGAGACAAATTCAATATACCAACATATTCAAATAATGATTGACATAATTTCATCCAGGGTTGCTACCCAAGCCGTCTGGCCGCTCATTTTATCGGTTCGCTAGCCAGAGACGCGACCCAGTCGTTCAGTCTTTTTGTTCTGTATCTATGGACGTGACCCAGTCGTCCAGTCTTTTTGTTCTGTATCTATGGACGCGACCCAGTCGTCCAGTCTTTTTGTTCTGTATCTATGGACGCGACCCAGTCGTCCAGTCTTTTTGTTCTGTATCTATGGGACGCGACCCAGTCGTTCAGTCTTTGTGTTCTGTATCTATGGACGCGACCCAGTCGTCCAGTCTTTTTGTTCTGTATCTATGGACGCGACCCAGTCGTCCAGTCTTTTTGTTCTGTATCTATGGACGCGACCCAGTCGTCCAGTCTTTGTGTTCTGTTTCTATGGACGCGACCCAGTCGTTCAGTCTTTGTGTTCTGTTTCTATGGACGCGACCCAGTCGTTCAGTCTTTGTGTTCTGTTTCTATGGACGCGACCCAGTCGTTCAGTCTTTGTGTTCTGTTTCTATGGACGCGACCCAGTCATTCAGTCTTTTTGTTCTGTATCTATGGACGCGACCCAGTCGTTCAGTCTTTGTGTTCTGTATCTATGGACGCGACCCAGTCGTTCAGTCTTTGTGTTCTGTATCTATGGGACGCGACCCAGTCGTTCAGTCTTTGTATTCTGTATCTATGGACGCGACCCAGTCGTTCAGTCTTTGTGTTCTGTATCTATGGACGAGACCCAGTCATTCAGTCTTTTTGTTCTGTATCTATGGACGCGACCCAGTCATTCAGTCTTTTTGTTCTGTATCTATGGATGCGACCCAGTCGTTCAGTCTTTTTGTTCTGTATCTATGGATGCGACCCAGTCGTTCAGTCTTTTTGTTCTGTATCTATGGACGTGACCCAGTCATTCAGTCTTTTTGTTCTGTATCTATGGACGCGACCCAGTCGTCCAGTCTTTTTGTTCTGTATCTATGTACGCGACCCAGTCGTTCAGTCTTTTTGTTCTGTATCTATGGATGCGACCCAGTCGTTCAGTCTTTTTGTTCTGTATCTATGGACGTGACCCAGTCATTCAGTCTTTTTGTTCTGTATCTATGGACGCGACCCAGTCGTCCAGTCTTTTTGTTCTGTATCTATGTACGCGACCCAGTCGTTCAGTCTTTTTGTTCTGTATCTATGGACGCGACCCAGTCGTTCAGTCTTTTTGTTCTGTATCTATGGATGCGACCCAGTCGTTCAGTCTTTTTGTTCTGTATCTATGGACGTGACCCAGTCGTTCAGTCTTTTTGTTCTGTATCTATGGACGCGACCCAGTCGTTCAGTCTTTTTGTTCTGTATCTATGGATGCGACCCAGTCGTTCAGTCTTTTTGTTCTGTATCTATGGACGTGACCCAGTCGTTCAGTCTTTTTGTTCTGTATCTATGGACGTGACCCAGTCGTTCAGTCTTTTTGTTCTGTATCTATGGACGCGACCCAGTCGTTCAGTCTTTTTGTTCTGTATCTATGGATGCGACCCAGTCATTCAGTCTTTTTGTTCTGTATCTATGGACGTGACCCAGTCATTCAGTCTTTTTGTTCTGTATCTATGGACGCGACCCAGTCGTTCAGTCTTTTTGTTCTGTATCTATGGACGAGACCCAGTCGTCCAGTCTTTGTGTTCTGTATCTATGGACGAGACCCAGTCGTTCGTTCTAAGTTTTCCATTGCCATACTGGCTGGCGACGTTGTTATGCCTTGTTCGCTAGGTAACCAAATACGCCTAATTTACAGTCAGGTCAAACAGTGCAGCCAGAATGACAACAGTAGCTGCATTTGCGTTTGTTTCCGCTGTTTTCTAGTGACATTTATTTGGATCAATAACAACGAGCCGATGAGGAGCGATGTTGCCATGGCATAGAAAATGTGCTGTCTTGTGTATAACTTGCCTGGCTGGGCTGATGAGACAGTGGATTGAACAGTCAGAGGGAACAGAGTTAATATGCACTTTAACGTCAAAGATTTAGCCGGTGGTAACTTGTGGAATAGACATCCGGCTGGAATGCGCTTTTAACCAATCAGCATTCAGGATTAGAATCACCCGTTATATAATATCACAAAGCACACGTGTTGGAGTGTGTGTGTGTGTTGGAGTGTGTGTGTGTGTGTGTGTGTGTGTGTGTGTGTGTGTGTGTGTGTGTGTGTGTGTGTGTGTGTGTGTGTGTGTGTGTGTGTGTGTGTGTGTGTGTGTGTGTGTGTAGCGTGTCTCTGAGATCTCTGTCCCTTACAGATAAACATCCTGTCCGTGAATGTAATCAGTGTCCATACACAAGCCTTTGGTTGTCAGTGTTATACAGGAGACAGCAGGGGAAGGCTGATCCAGGGTCAGTGTTATACAGGAGACAGCAGGGGATGGCTGATCCAGGGTCAGTGTTATACAGGAGACAGCAGGGGAAGGCTGATCCAGGGTCAGTGTTATACAGGAGACAGCAGGGGATGGCTGATCCAGGGTCAGTGTTATACAGGAGACAGCAGGGGTTGGCTGATCCAGGGTCAGTGTTATACAGGAGACAGCAGGGGATGGCTGATTCAGGGTCAGTGTTATACAGGAGACAGTAGGGGAAGGCTGATCCAGGGTCAGTGTTATACAGGAGACAGCAGGGGTTGGCTGATCCAGGGTCAGTGTTATACAGGAGACAGCAGGGGTTGGCTGATCCAGGGTCAGTGTTATACAGGAGACAGCAGGGGATGGCTGATCCAGGGTCAGTGTTATACAGGAGACAGCAGGGGATGGCTGATCCAGGGTCAGTGTTATACAGGAGACAGCAGGGGTTGGCTGATCCAGGGTCAGTGTTATACAGGAGACAGCAGGGGATGGCTGATCCAGGGTCAGTGTTATACAGGAGACAGCAGGGGAAGGCTGATCCAGGGTCAGTGTTATACAGGAGACAGCAGGGGATGGCTGATCCAGGGTCAGTGTTATACAGGAGACAGCAGGGGAAGGCTGATCCAGGGTCAGTGTTATACAGGAGACAGCAGGGGTTGGCTGATCCAGGGTCAGTGTCCCACTACAGGATAGACAGTATACTACCCAGTACTTCATATCCTACTACACTACAGGATAGACAGTATACTACCCAGTACTTCATATCCTACTACAGGATAGACAGTATACTACCCAGTACTTCATATCCCACTACACTACAGGATAGACAGTATACTACTCAGTACTTCATATCCTACTACACTACAGGATAGACAGTATACTACCCAGTACTTCATATCCTACTACAGGATAGACAGTATACTACCCAGTACTTCATATCCTACTACACTACAGGATAGACAGTATAATACCCAGTACTTCATATCCCACTACACTACAGGATAGACAGTATACTACCCAGTACTTCATATCCCACTACAGGATAGACAGTATACTACCCATTACTTCATATCCTACTACAGGATAGACAGTATACTACCCATTACTTCATATCCTACTACAGGATAGACAGTATACTACCCAGTACTTCATATCCCACTACAGGATAGACAGTATACTACCCATTACTTCATATCCTACTACAGGATAGACAGTATACTACCCATTACTTCATATCCTACTACAGGATAGACAGTATACTACCCAGTACTTCATATCCTACTACACTACAGAATAGACAGTATAATACCCAGTACTTCATATCCTACTACACTACAGGATAGACAGTATACTAACCAGTACTTCATATCCTACTACACTACAGGATAGACACTATAATACCCAGTACTTCATTTCCTACTACACTACAGGATAGACACTATACTACCCAGTACTTCATATCCTACTACACTACAGGATAGACAGTATACTACCCAGTACTTCATATCCTACTACAGGATAGACAGTATACTACCCAGTACATATCCCACTACAGGATAGACAGTATACTACCCAGTACATATCCCACTACAGGATAGACAGTATACTACTCAGTACTTCATATCCCACTACACTACAGGATAGACAGTATAATACCCAGTACTTCATATCCCACTACAGGATAGACAGTATACTACCCAGTACTTCATATCCCACTACAGGATAGACAGTATACTACCCATTACTTCATATCCTACTACAGGATAGACAGTATACTACCCATTACTTCATATCCTACTACAGGATAGACACTATACTACCCAGTACTTCATATCCTACTACACTACAGGATAGACAGTATACTACCCAGTACTTCATATCCTACTACAGGATAGACAGTATACTACCCAGTACTTCATATCCCACTACACTACAGGATAGACAGTATACTATCCAGTACATATCCCACTACAGGATAGACAGTATACTACTCAGTACTTCATATCCCACTACAGGATAGACAGTATACTACCCAGTACATATCCCACTACAGGATAGACAGTTTACTACCCAGTACTTCATATCCTACTACAGGATAGACAGTATACTACCCAGTACTTCATATCCCACTACAGGATAGACAGTATACTACTCAGTACTTCATATCCCACTACACTACAGGATTGACAGTATACTACCCAGTACTTCATATCCCACTACACTACAGGATAGACAGTATAATACCCAGTACTTCATATCCCACTACAGAATAGACAGTATACTACCCATTACTTCATATCCTACTACAGGATAGACAGTATACTACCCATTACTTCATATCCTACTACAGGATAGACAGTATACTACCCAGTACTTCATATCCTACTACACTACAGGATAGACAGTATACTACCCAGTACTTCATATCCAACTACACTACAGGATAGACAGTATACTACCCAGTACTTCATATCCCACTACACTACAGGATAGACAGTATACTACCCAGTACTTCATATCCCACTACACTACAGGATAGACAGTATACTACCCAGTACTTCATATCCTACTACACTACAGGATAGACAGTATACTACCCAGTACTTCATATCCCACTACACTACAGGATAGACAGTATACTACCCAGTACTTCATATCCCACCACACTACAGGATAGACCGTATACTACCCAGTACTTCATATCCTACTACACTACAGGATAGACAGTATACTACCCAGTTCTTCATATCCCACTACACTACAGGATAGACAGTATACTACCCAGTACTTCATATCCCACTACACTACAGGATAGACAGTATACTACCCAGTACTTCATATCCCACTACACTACAGGATAGACAGTATACTACCCAGTACTTCATATCCCACTACACTACAGGATAGACAGTATACTACCCAGTACTTCATATCCCACTACACTACAGGATAGACAGTATACTACCCAGTACTTCATATCCCACTACAGGATAGACAGTATACTACCCAGTACTTCATATCCCACTACACTACAGGATAGACAGTATACTACCCAGTACTTCATATCCCACTACAGGATAGACAGTATACTACCCAGTACTTCATATCCCACTACAGGATAGACAGTATACTACCCAGTACTTCATATCCCACTACAGGATAGACAGTATACTACCCAGTACTTCATATCCCACTACACTACAGGATAGACAGTATACTACCCGGTCCTTGACGGCACCATCTGTTCCAGGTTATTGCTGCTTATTGTCATATCATGGATGATTCAATATGCAGTATCTGCCAGCTTGTAGCAATATTAGTCTGAATCCCAAATGGCACCCTATTCCCTATGTAGTGTCCTTTTGACCAGGGCCCATAGGGAATAGGGTGCACTACTTTAGACCAGGGCCCATAGGGAATGGAATGCTATATGTGCCGTGGGCTGAATATCCTAAATCCTCCCAGAACAGATGGGAGCAGGAGAGAGACAAGAGGAACACAAGGACGGTGAATATGATATGAACTATGTGGCAAGTTGATCTTTCATGGATGGTTGTGTCTGTCCGCCTGTGTCTGATTGTGCATCCTATATCCTGTATAAACTAGTGATGGTGCTTCCTATATCCTGTATAAACTAGTGATGGTGCATCCTATATCCTGTATAAACTAGTGATGGTGCATCCTATATCCTGTATAAACTAGTGATGGTGCATCCTATATCCTGTATAAACTAGTGATGGTGCATCCTATAGCCTGTATAAACTAGTGATGGTGCATCCTATATCCTGTATAAACTAGTGATGGTGCATCCTATATCCTGTATAAACTAGTGATGGTGCCTACTATATCTTGTATAAACTAGAGATGGTGCATCCTATATCCTGTATAAACTAGTGATGGTGCATCCTATATCCTGTATAAACTAGTGATGGTGCATCCTATATCCTGTATAAACTAGTGATGGTGCATCCTATATCCTGTATAAACTAGTGATGGTGCCTTCTATATCCTGTATAAACTAGTGATGGTGCATACTATATCCTGTATAAACTAGTGATGGTGCATCCTATATCCTGTATAAACTAGTGATGGTGCATCCTATATCCTGTATAAACTAGTGATGGTGCATACTATATCCTGTATAAACTAGTGATGGTGCATCCTATATCCTGTATAAACTAGTGATGGTGCATCCTATATCCTGTATAAACTAGTGATGGTGCATACTATATCCTGTATAAACTAGTGATGGTGCATCCTATATCCTGTATAAACTAGTGATGGTGTTACCTATATCCTGTATAAACTAGTGATGGTGCCTACTATATCCTGTATAAACTAGTGATGGTGCATCCTATATCCTGTATAAACTAGTGATGGTGCATCCTATATCCTGTATAAACTAGTGATGGTGCATCCTATAGCCTGTATAAACTAGTGAAGGTGCATCCTATATCCTGTATAAACTAGTGATGGTGCATCCTATATCCTGTATGAACTAGTGATGGTGTTACCTATATCCTGTATAAACTAGTGATGGTGCTTTCTATATCCTGTATAAACTAGTGATGGTGCTACCTATATCCTGTATAAACTAGTGATGGTGCATCCTATATCCTGTATAAACTAGTGATGGTGCATCCTATATCCTGTATGAACTAGTGATGGTGCACCCTATATCCTGTATAAACTAGTGATGGTGCCTCCTATATCCTGTATAAACTAGTGATGGTGCATCCTATATCCTGTATAAACTAGTGAAGGTGCATCCTATATCCTGTATAAACTAGTGATGGTGCATCCTATATCCTGTATGAACTAGTGATGGTGTTACCTATATCCTGTATAAACTAGTGATGGTGCTTTCTATATCCTGTATAAACTAGTGATGGTGCTTTCTATATCCTGTATAAACTAGTGATGGTGTTACCTATATCCTGTATAAACTAGTGATGGTGTTACCTATATCCTGTATAAACTAGTGATGGTGTTACCTATATCCTGTATAAACTAGTGATGGTGCATCCTATATCCTGTATAAACTAGTGATGGTGTTACCTATATCCTGTATAAACTAGTGATGGTGTTACCTATATCCTGTATAAACTAGTGATGGTGTTACCTATATCCTGTATAAACTAGTGATGGTGTTACCTATATCCTGTATAAACTAGTGATGGTGCTTTCTATATCCTGTATAAACTAGTGATGGTGTTACCTATATCCTGTATAAACTAGTGATGGTGTTACCTATATCCTGTATAAACTAGTGATGGTGTTACCTATATCCTGTATAAACTAGTGATGGTGTTACCTATATCCTGTATAAACTAGTGATGGTGCTTTCTATATCCTGTATAAACTAGTGATGGTGCTTTCTATATCTTGTATAAACTAGTGATGGTGCATCCTATATCCTGTATAAACTAGTGATGGTGTTACCTATATCCTGTATAAACTAGTGATGGTGCTTTCTATATCCTGTATAAACTAGTGATGGTGCATCCTATATCCTGTATAAACTAGTGATGGTGTTACCTATATCCTGTATAAACTAGTGATGGTGTTACCTATATCCTGTATAAACTAGTGATGGTGCATCCTATATCCTGTATAAACTAGTGATGGTGTTACCTATATCCTGTATAAACTAGTGATGGTGTTACCTATATCCTGTATAAACTAGTGATGGTGCTTTCTATATCCTGTATAAACAAGTGATGGTGGCTCCTATATCCTGTATAAACTAGTGATGGTGCTTTCTATATCCTGTATAAACAAGTGATGGTGTTACCTATATCCTGTATAAACTAGTGATGGTGCTTTCTATATCCTGTATAAACTAGTGATGGTGCCTACTATATCCTGTATAAACTAGTGATGGTGTTACCTATATCCTGTATAAACTAGTGATGGTGCTTTCTATATCCTGTATAAACTAGTGATGGTGCTTTCTATATCCTGTATAAACTAGTGAAGGTGCATCCTATATCCTGTATAAACTAGTGATGGTGCATCCTATATCCTGTATAAACGAGTGATGGTGTTACCTATATCCTGTATAAACTAGTGATGGTGCCTACTATATCCTGTATAAACTAGTGATGGTGCATCCTATATCCTGTATAAACTAGTGATGGTGTTACCTATATCCTGTATAAACTAGTGATGGTGCCTACTATATCCTGTATAAACTAGTGATGGTGCATCCTATAGCCTGTATAAACTAGTGATGGTGCATCCTATATCCTGTATAAACTAGTGATGGTGCATCCTATATCCTGTATAAACTAGTGATGGTGCATCCTATAGCCTGTATAAACTAGTGATGGTGCATCCTATATCCTGTATAAACTAGTGATGGTGCATCCTATATCCTGTATAAACTAGTGATGGTGCATCCTATATCCTGTATAAACTAGTGATAGTGCATCCTATATCCTGTATAAACTAGTGATGGTGCATCCTATATCCTGTATAAACTAGTGATAGTGCATCCTATATCCTGTATAAACTAGTGATGGTGCATCCTATATCCTGTATAAACTAGTGATGGTGTTACCTATATCCTGTATGAACTAGTGATGGTGTTACCTATATCCTGTATAAACGAGTGAAGGTGCATCCTATATCCTGTATAAACTAGTAAACTAACAATACATTGCTACCTGCCATAAGTTGAGGGACAGTGTCTGACAGACCAATCAACCTGCACATGTACTCTACTGTGTGTTTATTGTTATTGTTGAATGTATGGTTATTTTGACCGTTGGTTATTGTTGTTACTGTTGTCCCGTTGACCATTTTGATTCTCATTTTTATATTGTAAATAAGCTTTGGCAATATGTACATTGTTACGTCATGCCAATAAAACAAATTGAATTGAGAGAGAGAGAGAGAGAGAGAGAGAGAGAGAGAGAGAGAGAGAGAGAGAGAGAGAGAGAGAGAGAGAGAGAGAGAGAGAGAGAGAGAGAGAGAGAGAGAGAGAGAGAGAGAGAGAGAGAGAGAGAGAGAGGTTGGAGGTTTGGTGGTTGGATCACATGTCTATATGCTCACTGGACTGTGTTTGTGTGTGTGTGTGTGTGTGTGTGTGTGTGTGTGTGTGTGTGTGTGTGTGTGTGTGTGTGTGTGTGTGTGTGTGTGTGTGTGTGTGTGTGTGTGTGTGTGTGTGTGTGTGTGTGTGTGTGTGTGTGTGTGTGTGTGTGTGTGTGTGTGTGTGTGTGTGTGCGTGCGTGCGTGCGTGTGTGTGTGTGTGTTCTCTGTTCACTCAGCTTTATAATGTTCAGTCTACTGGAAAGACAAGGCCATCCTCTCTCTCTACCTCACCACCTCAGCAGTGTCCAGTCCAAACACTGTCTCCCTGGTCTTTCTCTGGTCCCTGGTCTTTCTCTGGTCCCTGGTCTTACTCTGGTCCCTGGTCTTTCTCTGGTCCCTGGTCTTTCTCTGGACTAGCCCCAGGCTCTGCTTTCAACATGATGACCCTGTCTGCCTGACTGCCATGAGTTTCTGTCATTTTCAGGGGTTGAGAGAAGAGAGGAGAGAGGACAGGGAGAGAAGAGAGGAGAGGAGAGAGAACAGGAGAGGAGTGAGAGAAGAGAGAGGGCAGAGAGGAGAGAGATAGGAGAGAGGACAGGGAGAGAAGAGAGGAGAGGAGAGAGGACAGGGAGAGGAGAGAGATAGGAGGGATGACAGGGAGAGGAGAGAGGAGAGGAGAGAGGACAGGGAGAGGAGAGCGATAGGAGAGAGTAGAGGGAGAGGAGAGAGGAGAGGAGAGAGGACAGGGAGAGGAGAGCGATAGGAGAGAGGACAGGGAGAAGACAGGCAGAGAGGACAGGGAGAGGACAGGGAGAGGAGAGAGGACAGGGAGAGGAGAGCGATAGGAGAGAGGACAGGGAGAGGAGAGAGGAGAGGAGAGAGGACAGGGAGATGACATTTGTAATGTCTTTATTCCTTTGGAACTGTGTAATGTTTACTGTTCATATTTATTGTTTATTTCACTTTTGTTTATTATCTACTTCACTTGCTTTGGCAATGTTAAAATATGTTTCCCATGTCAATAAAGCCCTTACATTGAAATTTGATTGAGAGAGAGAAAGGAGAGAGGGGAGAGGAAAGAGGATAGAGGACAGGAGAGGGAGAAAGCAGAAGGGGGAAATCCTAGTAGCCCAAGAGGTAGGGAGGGTTAGAGAGATGGTGAGGGAAAGAGAAGAGGAGGAGATGAAGGGACTTGAAAAGCAGAGAGAG
>NC_074703.1:27815236-27825236 GCF_029448725.1 Salvelinus fontinalis | reverse complement strand
AGTTGTATGATAACCCAGCTGTATGATAACCCACATGTATGATAACCCAGCTGTATGATAGGCCAGCTGTATGATAACCCAGCTGTATGATAACCCAGCTGTATGATACCCCAGCTGTATGATATCCCAGCTGTATGATAACCCAGCTGTATGATATCCCAGTTGTATGATAACCCAGCTGTATGATATCCCAGCTGTATGATAACCCAGCTGTATGATAACCCAGCTGTATGATAACCCAGCTGTATGATATCCCAGCTGTATGATAACCCAGCTGTATGATATCCCAGCTGTATGATAACCCAGCTGTATGATAGGCCAGTTGTATGATAACCCAGCTGTATGATAGGCCAGCTGTATGATAACCCAGCTGTATGATAACCCAGTTGTATGATAACCCAGCTGTATGATAACACAGCTGTATGATAGGCCAGCTGTATGATAACCCAGCTGTATGATAGGCCAGCTGTATGATAACCCAGCTGTATGATAACCCAGCTGTATGATAACCCAGCTGTATGATAGGCCAGCTGTATGATAACCCAGCTGTATGATAACCCAGTTGTATGATAGGCCAGCTGTATGATACCCCAGCTGTATGATAACCCAGCTGTATGATAACCCAGTTGTATGATAACCCAGCTGTATGATAGGCCAGCTGT
Source organism: Salvelinus fontinalis (assembly GCF_029448725.1). NCBI lineage: Eukaryota > Metazoa > Chordata > Actinopteri > Salmoniformes > Salmonidae > Salvelinus > Salvelinus fontinalis. The sequence continues at coordinate 27,824,574 of NC_074703.1, read as the reverse complement.
ATGATAACCCAGTTGTATGATAGGCCAGCTGTATGATATCCCAGCTGTATGATAACCCAGCTGTATGATAACCCAGATGTATGATAGGCCAGCTGTATGATAACCCAGCTGTATGACAACCCAGTTGTATGATAGGCCAGCTGTATGATAACCCAGCTGTATGATAACCCAGCTGTATGATAGGCCAGCTGTATGATAACCCAGCTGTATGATAGGCCAGCTGTATGATAGGCCAGCTGTATGATAACCCAGTTGTATGATAACCCAGCTGTATGATAACCCAGTTGTATGATAGGCCAGCTGTATGATAACCCAGTTGTATGATAGGCCAGCTGTATGATAACCCAGCTGTATGATAACCCAGTTGTATGATAGGCCAGCTGTATGATAACCCAGTTGTATGATAGGCCAGCTGTATGATAACCCAGCTGTATGATAACCCAGCTGTATGATAACCCAGATGTATGATAGGCCAGCTGTATGATAACCCAGCTGTATGATAACCCAGTTGTATGATAGGCCAGCTGTATGATAACCCAGCTGTATGATAACCCAGCTGTATGATAGGCCAGCTGTATGATAACCCAGCTGTATGATAGGCCAGCTGTATGATAGGCCAGCTGTATGATAACCCAGTTGTATGATAACCCAGCTGTATGATAACCCAGTTGTATGATAGGCCAGCTGTATGATAACCCAGTTGTATGATAGGCCAGCTGTATGATAACCCAGCTGTATGATAACCCAGTTGTATGATAGGCCAGCTGTATGATAACCCAGTTGTATGATAGGCCAGCTGTATGATAACCCAGCTGTATGATAGGCCAGCTGTATGATAACCCAGCTGTATGATAACCCAGCTGTATGATAGGCCAGCTGTATGATAACCCAGTTGTATGATAGGCCAGCTGTATGATAACCCAGCTGTATGATAACCCAGTTGTATGATAGGCCAGCTGTATGATAACCCAGCTGTATGATAACCCAGATGTATGATAGGCCAGCTGTATGATAACCCAGCTGTATGATAGGCCAGCTGTATGATACCCCAGCTGTATGATAACCAAATTGTATGATAGGCCAGCTGTATGATAGGCCAGCTGTATGATAACCCAGCTGTATGATAACCCAGCTGTATGATAACCCAGCTGTATGATAACCCAGTTGTATGATAGGCCAGCTGTATGATAACCCAGCTGTATGATAACCCAGTTGTATGATAGGCCAGCTGTATGATAACCCAGCTGTATGATAACCCAGATGTATGATAGACCAGCTGTATGATAACCCAGCTGTATGATAGGCCAGCTGTATGATACCCCAGCTGTATGATAACCAAATTGTATGATAGGCCAGCTGTATGATAGGCCAGCTGTATGATAACCCAGCTGTATGATAGGCCAGCTGTATGATAACCCAGCTGTATGATAATCCAGCTGTATGATAACCCAGCTGTATGATAGGCCAGCTGTATGATAACCCAGCTGTATGATAACCCAGCTGTATGATAACCCAGCTGTATGATAACCCAGCTGTATGATAACCCAGCTGTATGATAACCCAGCTGTATGATAGGCCAGCTGTATGATAACCCAGCTGTATGATAGGTCAGCTGTATGATAACCCAGCTGTATGATAACCCAGCTGTATGATAACCCAGCTGTATGATAACCCAGCTGTATGATAACCCAGCTGTATGATAACCCAGCTGTATGATAGGCCAGCTGTATGATAACCCAGCTGTATGATAACCCAGCTGTATGATAGGCCAGCTGTATGATAACCCAGCTGTATGATAACCCAGCTGTATGATAACCCAGCTGTATGATATCCCAGTTGTATGATAGGCCAGCTGTATGATAACCCAGCTGTATGATAACCCAGCTGTATGATAACCCAGCTGTATGATAGGCCAGCTGTATGATAACCCAGCTGTATGATAACCCAGCTGTATGATAACCCAGCTGTATGATAACCCAGATGTATGATAGGCCAGCTGTATGATATCCCAGCTGTATGATAACCCAGCTGTATGATAACCCAGCTGTATGATAGGCCAGCTGTATGATAACCCAGCTGTATGATAACCCAGCTGTATGATAACCCAGCTGTATGATAGGCCAGCTGTATGATAACCCAGCTGTATGATAACCCAGCTGTATGATAACCCAGCTGTATGATAACCCAGCTGTATGATAACCCAGCTGTATGATAACCCAGCTGTATGATAGGCCAGCTGTATGATAACCCAGCTGTATGATAGGTCAGCTGTATGATAACACAGCTGTTATTGGATGGAGGGACTCTATTTCACTCATTACTTAACTGAATGTCTTGCAGGCAATATTGTAGGCTCTATATCATTGACTATACATGTGTATTATGGGAGCAATCACATGGCCTGGGGTAGATTAACTCTTTATAATGTATTGCATACCCTGTAATGTATAGATTGGAATGGATTCTGTGTGTGTGTGTGTGTGTGTGTGTGTGTGTGTGTGTGTGTGTGTGTGTGTGTGTGTGTGTGTGTGTGTGTGTGTGTGTGTGTGTGTGTGTGTGTGTGTGACGTATTGTTGTGTATGTGTGTGTCTTACGTGTGTTCTCTCTAGGCTGTGAGAACGGGATCGATGCCGTGACAGCCAACACACACACACACACACACACACACACACACACACACACACACACACACACACACACACACACACACACACACACACACACACACACACACACACACACACACACACACACACACACACACACACACACACACACCAGTAAGACCCATTGACATTCACAGTCCTTTACTGCATGGATGAAGGGATGGTGGATAGATGGAGGATGGAGGGGGCTGTGGCATCAGCCTGTCCCCCAGGAGAGGCAGCGTAGCTTAGAGCCGGCGGGTTGGGCCCCTGCAGCGTAGCTTAGAGCCGGCGGGTTGGGCCCCTGCAGCGTAGCTTAGCGCCGGCGGGTTGGGCCTCTGCAGCGTAGCTTAGAGCCGGCGGGTTGGGCCTCTGCAGCGTAGCTTAGAGCCGGCGGGTTGGGCCCCTGCAGCGTAGCTTAGAGCCGGCGGGTTGGGCCTCTGCAGCGTAGCTTAGAGCCGGCGGGTTGGGCCCCTGCAGCGTAGCTTAGAGCCGGCGGGTTGGGCCTCTGCAGCGTAGCTTAGAGCCGGCGGGTTGGGCCCCTGCAGCTCCTCACTCTGCTTGAATAACAGATGTGAGACACAGGTATTCTTGGTATTCTACACAGGTATTCTTGCTGCGTGTCACATTACACTGTTCAATTATAGATGAACCAGTATGACACACTTGGACTCTACACTGACTGGTCCCCAATGGCAACCTATTCCTTATATAGTGTACTATATTTAACCTACTTTATAGGGAATATGGGGGCCATTTGGGAAGGAGCCTCAGTCTTTCTCCACCTGACCAGTAGTAGCACTATTGGTAGCCCTCTCTCTCTCTCCATCTCGCTCTCTCTCTCTCTCTCTCGCTCTCTCTCTCTCTCTCTCTCTCTCTCGCTCTCTCGCTCTCTCGCTCTCTCTCTCTCTCTCTCTCTCTCGCTCTTTCTCTCTCTTTCTCTCTCTCTCTCTCTCGCTCTCTCGCTCTCTCTCTCTCTCTCTCTCTCTCTCTCTCTCTCTCTCTCTCTCGCTCTCTCTCTCTCTCTCTCTCTCTCTCTCCCTCTCCCTCTCTCTCTCTCTCTCTCTCTCTCTCTCAGGCTACCGGTCTATTTACTTTCGAGCACAGTTGGCTATTGACTGAGCGATGTACAAAGGGTAGTCTAATATTTGTTTTGTAACGGCAATAAAACAGTCATGTCAGAAGCGGAGAAACCTGCCTTGCATGTCTAACAGCATTATACTGTTAGTCCACACCTGTTGTTTATGAAGCATGTGACCAATAACATTTGATTTGATTGGATGATTTAGGCCTATGTAATGAAAGTCAACTCAATATATATCAGGTGACTTGCTGCTATGTGATCTTCTTACCAACGGTAAATACATCTGTTTTATCATTAGTTCTACATTTTAACAGTTTTTTATTAGCCTACTATAATTAATATTCCTGTGTATCAAGGCACTCCGTTTCCAACCACAATAAGAATATATGCTTGCAGTACAGTGGATCAACCACTAGGAGGTGTGCGTTCGCATGGTCTTAGATTAGCATGGAGGTAATAAGATGGTTGTAGTGTGTGGAGACACCCTCAATAAACATGGACCAGTCTGTTAGTGCTGAAACTATGGACCAGTCTGTTAGTGCTGAAACTATGGACCAGTCTGTTAGTGCTGAAACTATAGACCAGTCTGTTAGTGCTGAAACTATAGACCAGTCTGTTAGTGCTGAAACTATGGACCAGTCTGTTAGTGCTGAAACTATGGACCAGTCTGTTAGTGCTGAAACTATGGACCAGTCTGTTAGTGCTGAAACTATGGACCAGTCTGTTAGTGCTGAAACTATGGACCAGTCTGTTAGTGCTGAAACTATGGACCAGTCTGTTAACTATGGACCAGTCTGTTAACTATGGACCAGTCTGTTAGCGCTGAAACTATGGACCAGTCTGTTAGTGCTGAAACTATGGACCAGTCTGTTAGTGCTGAAACTATGGACCCGTCTGTTAGTGCTGAAACTATGGACCAGTCTGTTAGTGCTGAAACTATGGACCAGTCTGTTAGTGCTGAAACTATGGACCAGTCTGTTAGTGCTGAAACTATGGACCAGTCTGTTAGTGCTGAAACTATGGACCAGTCTGTTAGTGCTGAAACTATAGACCAGTCTGTTAACTATGGACCAGTCTGTTAGTGCTGAAACTATGGACCAGTCTGTTAGTGCTGAAACTATGGACCAGTCTGTTAGTGCTGAAACTATGGACCAGTCTGTTAGTGCTGAAACTATGGACCAGTCTGTTAGTGCTGAAACTATGGACCAGTCTGTTAGTGCTGAAACTATGGACCAGTCTGTTAACTATGGACCAGTCTGTTAGTGCTGAAACTATAGACCAGTCTGTTAGTGCTGAAACTATGGACCAGTCTGTTAGTGCTGAAACCATAGACCAGTCTGTTAGTGCTGAAACTATGGACCAGTCTGTTAGTGCTGAAACTATGGATCAGTCTGTTAGTGCTGAAACTATAGACCAGTCTGTTAGTGCTGAAACTATAGACCAGTCTGTTAGTGCTGAAACTATGGACCAGTCTGTTAGTGCTGAAACCATGGACCAGTCTGTTAGTGCTGAAACTATGAACCAGTCTGATAGTGCTGAAACTATGGACCAGTCTGTTAGTGCTGAAACTATGGACCAGTCTGTTAGTGCTGAAACTATGGACCAGTCTGTTAGTGCTGAAACTATGGACCAGTCTGTTAACTATGGACCAGTCTGTTAGTGCTGAAACTATGGACCAGTCTGTTAGTGCTGAAACTATGGACCAGTCTGTTAGTGCTGAAACTATAGACCAGTCTGTTAGTGCTGAAACTATGGACCAGTCTGTTAGTGCTGAAACTATGGACCAGTCTGTTAGTGCTGAAACTATGGACCAGTCTGTTAGTGCTGAAACTATGGACCCGTCTGTTAGTGCTGAAACTATGGACCAGTCTGTTAGTGCTGAAACTATGGACCAGTCTGTTAGTGCTGAAACTATGGACCAGTCTGTTAGTGCTGAAACTATAGACCAGTCTGTTAACTATGGACCAGTCTGTTAGTGCTGAAACTATGGACCAGTCTGTTAGTGCTGAAACTATGGACCAGTCTGTTAGTGCTGAAACTATGGACCAGTCTGTTAGTGCTGAAACTATGGACCAGTCTGTTAACTATGGACCAGTCTGTTAGTGCTGAAACTATAGACCAGTCTGTTAGTGCTGAAACTATGGACCAGTCTGTTAGTGCTGAAACCATAGACCAGTCTGTTAGTGCTGAAACTATGGACCAGTCTGTTAGTGCTGAAACCATAGACCAGTCTGTTAGTGCTAAAACTATGGACCAGTCTGTTAGTGCTGAAACTATGGACCAGTCTGTTAGTGCTGAAACTATAGACCAGTCTGTTAGTGCTGAAACTATAGACCAGTCTGTTAGTGCTGAAACTATAGACCAGTCTGTTAGTGCTGAAACTATAGACCAGTCTGTTAGTGCTGAAACTATAGACCAGTCTGTTAGTGCTGAAACTATAGACCAGTCTGTTAGTGCTGAAACTATGGACCAGTCTGTTAGTGCTGAAACTATAGACCAGTCTGTTAGTGCTGAAACTATGGACCAGTCTGTTAGTGCTGAAACTATGGACCAGTCTGTTAGTGCTGAAACTATGGACCAGTCTGTTAGTGCTGAAACTATAGACCAGTCTGTTAGTGCTGAAACTATGGACCAGTCTGTTAGTGCTGAAACTATGGACCAGTCTGTTAGTGCTGAATCTAAAGACCAGTTATACCACAATGCTGAAGGTTTTGGGGTCACCTCCGCTGTGTAACTGAAGATTTTGGGGTCACCTCCGCTGTGTAACTGAAGGTTTTGGGGTCACCTCCGCTGTGTAACTGAAGGTTTTGGGGGTCACCTCCGCTGTGTAACTGAAGGTTTTGGGGTCACCTCCGCTGTGTAACTGAAGGTTTTGGGGGTCACCTCCTCTGTGTAACTGAAGGTTTTGGGGTCACCTCCACTGTGTAACTGAAGGTTTTGGGGGTCACCTCCTCTGTGTAACTGAAGGTTTTGGGGTCACCTCCGCTGTGTAACTGAAGGTTTTGGGGTCACCTCCACTGTGTAACTGAAGGTTTTGGGGTCACCTCCACTGTGTAACTGAAGGTTTTGGGGTCACCTCCACTGTGTAACTGAAGGTTTTGGGGTCACCTCCACTGTGTAACTGAAGGTTTTGGGGTCACCTCCACTGTGTAACTGAAGGTTTTGGGGTCACCTCCACTGTGTAACTGAAGGTTTTGGGGTCACCTCCACTGTGTAACTGAAGGTTTTGGGGTCACCTCCACTGTGTAACTGAAGGTGTTGGGGTCACCTCCACTGTGTAACTGAAGGTTTTGGGGTCACCTCCGCTGTGTAACTGAAGGTTTTGGGGTCACCTCCGCTGTGTAACTGAAGGTTTTGGGGTCACCTCCGCTGTGTAACTGAAGGTTTTGGGGTCACCTCCTCTGTGTAACTGAAGGTTTTGGGGTCACCTCCACTGTGTAACTGAAGGTTTTGGGGTCACCTCCACTGTGTAACTGAAGGTTTTGGGGGTCACCTCCACTGTGTAACTGAAGGTTTTGGGTTCACCTCCGCTGTGTAACTGAAGGTTTTGGGGGTCACCTCCTCTGTGTAACTGAAGGTTTTGGGGTCACCTCCGCTGTGTAACTGAAGGTTTTGGGGTCACCTCCGCTGTGTAACGGAAGGTTTTGGGTCTCACCCCGCTGTGTAACTCTGGTGAGAGCTCTCTGCTAGTGAGAGAGTTTACACGACCTCTATCTCTCCCCACTGTCATCCTCTGTCTCCATCTGTTCAATAAAATCAGAAAATATATATTTATAAAAAGAAGTAGTCTGTCTCCACCGACTGCATAGAAAGGAGGGAGGAAGAAGGTAGAGTGAATGAGGGAAGGAGGTAGAGTGAATGAGGGAAGAAGGAGGTAGAGTGAACGAGGGGAGAAGGAGGTAGAGTGAACGAGGGAAGAAGGAGGTAGAGTGAACGAGGGGAGAAGGAGGTAGAGTGAACGAGGGGAGAAGGAGGTAGAGTGAACGAGGGAAGGAGGTAGAGTGAACGAGGGGAGAAGGAGGTAGAGTGAACGAGGGAAGAAGGAGGTAGAGTGAACGAGGGAAGAAGGAGGTAGAGTGAACGAGGGGAGAAGGAGGTATAGTGAACGAGAGAAGGAGGTAGAGTGAACGAGGGGAGAAGGAGGTAGAGTGAACGAGGGGAGGAGGTAGAGTGAACGAGGGAAGGAGGTAGAGTGAACGAGGGGAGAAGGAGGTAGAGTGAATGAGGGGAGAAGGATGTAGAATGAACGAGGGGAGGAGGTAGAGTGAACGAGGGAAGGAGGTAGAGTGAACGAGGGGAGAAGGAGGTAGAGTGAATGAGGGGTGAAGGAGGTAGAGTGAACGAGGGAAGAAGGAGGTAGAGTGAATGAGGGGAGAAGGAGGTAGAGTGAACGAGGGGAGAAGGAGGTAGAGTGAACGAGGGAAGGAGGTAGAGTGAACGAGGGGAGAAGGAGGTAGAGTGAATGAGGGGAGAAGGAGGTAGAGTGAACGAGGGAAGGAGGTAGAGTGAACGAGGGGAGAAGGAGGTAGAGTGAATGAGGGGTGAAGGAGGTAGAGTGAACGAGGGAAGAAGGAGGTAGAGTGAATGAGGGGAGAAGGAGGTAGAGTGAACAAGGGAAGGAGGTAGAGTGAACGAGGGGAGAAGGAGGTAGAGTGAATGAGGGGTGAAGGAGGTAGAGTGAACGAGGGGAGAAGGAGGTAGAGTGAACGAGGGAAGAAGGAGGTAGAGTGAACGAGGGGAGAAGGAGGTAGAGTGATGCTTGTGGAACCTCCCACTCTCTCTCCTCCACTGTGTATTTCTGCAGTTCTACAGTCTCTATGTCATCCCTCTCATTTAGCCAGTGGCTTCTCTCTCTCAATCTCCCTCCGTCTTTCTCTCTCTATCCAACCCTCCCTCCCTCCCTTGACTGCCCTCTCCTCCATTTCTATCTCTTCATCCCCCTGTCCTCCTGTCCTCATCCATCCTATCACCCAGCACCACTCACCCCCATCATAATTGATGGGATATTCCACTATAACACAACTCCTCTGATATATCTGAATATGCGCTCATTTGGGCCCTGTAACGCAATCACTGTCAGCTCATCTGGGCCCAGGTAGAGATGAGTAAATACAACTTGTGGAGTGAGGATCTGAAATAATGTGTTGCACTCTAGTCAATGTAATTAGATGTTTATCTGGAGTTAATTTAATTAGATGTTTAGCTCAAGTGAATTTATACCTGAACCATCTACAGGGAGAGAGGGGGGAGGGGATAGGTAGAGAGAGGGAGGAGGGGATAGGTGGAGAGAGGGAGGAGGGGATAGGTGGAGAGAGGGAGGAGGGGATATGTGGAGAGAGGGAGGATGGGATAGGTGGAGAGAGGGAGGAGGGGATAGGTGGAGAGAGGGAGGAGGGGATAGGTGGAGAGAGGGAGGAGGGGATAGGTGGAGAGAGGGAGGAGGGGATAGGTGGAGAGAGGGAGGAGGGGATAGGTGGAGAGAGGGAGGAGGGGATAGGTGGAGAGAGGGAGGAGGGGATAGTTGGAGAGAGGGAGGAGGGGATAGGTGGTGATAAGTGTCCATGTTTATGGGTTGTGATGGAGGCCAGGTACTGTAAGTGTCCATGTTT
>NC_074703.1:27810236-27812736 GCF_029448725.1 Salvelinus fontinalis | reverse complement strand
GGGTATATGGCGGGTGTATGGCGGGTATATGGCGGGTGTATGGCGGGTATATGGCGGGTGTATGGCGGGTATATGGCGGGTGTATGGCGGGTGTATGGCGGGTGTATGGCGGGTATATGGCGGGTGTATGGCGGGTATATGGCGGGTGTATGGCGGGTATATGGCGGGTGTATGGCGGGTATATGGCGGGTGTATGGCGGGTGTATGGCGGGTGTATGGCGGGTATATGGCGGGTGTATGGCGGGTATATGGCGGGTATATGGTGGGTATATGGTAGGTATATGGCTGGTATATGGGTTGTATGGTGTATTAATATAGGGTCAGCTAGGTAACAGACAAACGAGACCTCCTGATCTGACAAGGAGAGGCTTTTCATCCTAATGGGGTTATTGGGTACTTAGTAGCAGACAGATGGGGTACACATTAATCTGTCATGTGGTACACATTAATTTGTCATGTGGTACACATTAATCTGTAATGTGGTACACATTAATATGTCATGTGGTACACATTCATCTGTCATGTGGTATACATTCATCTGCCATTTGGTACACATTCATCTGTCATGTGGTACACATTCATCTGTCATGTGGTACACATTCATCTGTCATGTGGTACACATTCATCTGTCATGTGGTATACATTCATCTGTCATGTGGTACACATTCATCTGTGATGTGGTACACATGAATCTGTGATATGATACACATTCATTTGTGATGTGGTACACATAAATCTGTGATGTGGTACACATGAATCTGTGATATGATACACATTAATTTGTGATGTGGTACTCATAAATCTGTGATGTGGTACACATGAATCTGTAATATGATACACATGAATTTGTGATTCGGTACTCATAAATCTGTGATGTGGTACACATGAATCTGTGATATGATACACATGAATTTGTGATATGATACACATTAATTTGTGATGTGGTACACATTAATCTGTGATGTAATACACGATGCTGTCAGTTTAAGAATGACAGTACTGAGATTATATCAGTTCAACAAAGATAAACAACTGGCACAGTGTATGACACATAAATATACATTACAAGATAGATGCTACATGATAAATACTTTCAGACACACACACACACACACACACACACACACACACACACACACACACACACACACACACACACACACACACACACACACACACACACACACACACACACACACACACACACACACACACACACACACACACACACGCACTCTCCCTCACTCTCACACACTGAGTGTGTGTGTAAATATGCTGGGTTAAATAGTGATCAGTATGATCTGAGGGGGCAGACCAACCTCCTCTCCTTCTCCTCCCTCCCTCTCGCAGTTCCTCCCTCTCGCCCTTCCTCCCTGCCGCATGCTTCTGCTGGCAGTTAGTTTCCATGGCAACCAGACCCATCTTGGTCTCTATGGAAACGTCTGGAGAGCACCCAGCATTACTGTAGTAAGTTTGATAAAAAAAAACTTTAAAAAGTGTTGTTGATTGTTCTGAGTTAGGGGGCGGGCATTGTTGATCAAACTGAACTTGATTGGTGGTTGGTTGTTTTCACCAGGTGTGGATATGTTGTGTTGATGCTGTTTCTGTATTGGTGTGAAGCATCTGTACAGCATGCTGCTTCCTACCATAGCAGCTTCCTCCCATAGCAGCTTCCTCCCATAGCAGCTTCCTCCCATAGCAGCTTCCTCCCATAGCAGCTTCCTCCCATAGCAGCTTCCTCCCATAGCAGCTTCCTCCCAAGCTTTCTACCAAACTGACCATCTGTACAGCATGCTGCTTCCTACCATAGCAGCTTCCTCCCATAGCAGCTTCCTCCCATAGCAGCTTCCTCCCAAGCTTTCTGACCAAACTGACCATCTGTACAGCATGCTGCTTCCTACCATAGCAGCTTCCTCCCATAGCAGCTTCCTCCCATAGCAGCTTCCTCCCAAGCTTTCTGACCAAACTGACCATCTGTACAGCATGCTGCTTCCTACCATAGCAGCTTCCTCCCATAGCAGCTTCCTCCCATAGCAGCTTCCTCCCAAGCTTTCTGACCAAACTGACCATCTGTACAGCATGCTGCTTCCTACCATAGCAGCTTCCTCCCATAGCAGCTTCCTCCCATAGCAGCTTCCTCCCAAGCTTTCTGACCAAACTGACCATCTGTACAGCATGCTGCTTCCTACCATAGCAGCTTCCTCCCATAGCAGCTTCCTCCCAAGCTTTCTGACCAAACTGACCATCTGTACAGCATGCTGCTTCCTCCCATAGCAGCTTCCTCCCATAGCAGCTTCCTCCCATAGCAGCTTCCTCCCATAGCAGCTTCCTCCCATAGCAGCTTCCTCCCATAGCAGCTTCCTCCCATAGCAGCTTCCTCCCATAGCAGCTTCCTCCTTTCTACCAAACTGACCATCTGACCAAACTGACCATGTCAGTATATCTTCCTTCATTCATACCATGCCCAGGACCATAGAGAGGAAGTGGGTATATCTTCCTT
>NC_074703.1:27795236-27797736 GCF_029448725.1 Salvelinus fontinalis | reverse complement strand
CAGGGTCAGTAGTTATATACAGTGACAGTTCCAGGGTCAGTAGTTATATACAGGCTCAGTTCCAGGGTCAGTAGTTATATACAGGGACAGTTCCAGGGTCAGTAGTTATATACAGGCTCAGTTCCAGGGTCAGTAGTTATATACAGGGACAGTTCCAGGGTCAGTAGTTATATACAGGCTCAGTTCCAGGGTCAGTAGTTATATAAAGGCTCAGTTCCAGGGTCAGTAGTTATATACAGGCTCAGTTCCAGGGTCAGTAGTTATATACAGGCTCAGTTCAGTGTGTGTGTGTGTGTGTGTGTGTGTGTGTGTGTGTGTGTGTGTGTGTGTGTGTGTGTGTGTGTGTGTGTGTGTGTGTGTGTGTGTGTGTGTGTGTGTGTGTGTGTGTGTGTGTGTGTGTGTGTGGGTGCGTGTGTTATGTGTGTGTGTGTGTGTGTGTGTGTGTGTGTGTGTGTGTGTGTGTGTGTGCGTGCGTGCGTGCGTGCGTGTGTGTGTGTGTGTGTGTGGACCTGTTTAACTATACTTGTGGGGACCAGAAGTGCGCACAAGAATAGTAAACCAACAAGGTTTGTGTGTGTGTGTGTGTGTGTGTGTGTGTGTGTGTGTGTGTGTGTGTGTGTGTGTGTGTCTGTGCATAGAGTCAGTGCAAAAATATCAATAAAATAGAAGGGTCAATGCAGGTAGTCCATGGAGCCATTCTGCTAGCTGTTCATCAGCATTATGGCTTGGAGATAGAAGCTGTTCAGGAGCATTATGGCTTGGAGATAGAAGCTGTTCAGGAGCATTATGGCTTGGAGATAGAAGCTGTTCAGGAGCATTATGGCTTGGAGATAGAAGCTGTTCAGGAGCATTATGGCTTGGAGATAGAAGCTGTTCAGGAGCATTATGGCTTGGAGATAGAAGCTGTTCAGGAGCATTATGGCTTGGAGATAGAAGCTGTTCAGGAGCATTATGGCTTGGAGATAGAAGCTGTTCAGGAGCCTGTTGGTGTCAGACTTGTTGCTCCGGTACCTGTTGCCGTGCTGAAGCAGAGAGAACAGGGTGGCTGAAGTTTTTATCAATATTACAGGCCCTCCTTTCACACCGCCTGGTATAGAGGTCCTGGATGGCAGGGAGCTAAGCCCCAGTGATGTACTGGGCTTTCCGCACCACCCTCTGTAGCGCCATGCGATCGAGGGCGGTGCAGTTGCCTAATCAAACAGTGATGCAGCCAGTCTCAGATGCTCTCAATGGTGCAGCTGTAGAACTTTAGAGGATTTCAGAGCCCCGTGTCAAATCTCCTCAACCTCCTGAGTGGGAAGAAGTGCTGTCGCTGTGCACCATTTTAAGTCCTGGACCATTTTTTAAGTCCACCCGAGGAATGTGAAATCCTCCACCGCTGCAGCCCTGTCGATGTGGATGGTGGCCCTTCCCCTGTAGTCCACGGTCAGCTCCTTGGTCTTCCTGACGTTGTCCGGGCACCACACTGCCAGGTCACTGACCTCCTCCTCCTCCCTGTAGGCTATCTAATAGTTACCGGTGATCAGTTCTTCCACCGTTGTGTCGTCAGCAAACTTGATGATGGTGTTGGAGTCGTGGGTGAGTACAGGAGGGGACTAAGCACACACCCCTGTGGGGCCCCTATGTTGAGGGTCAGCGTGGCGGAGGGGATGTTGCCTACCTTCAGCACCTGAGGTCGACTCATCAAGAAGTCCAGGATTCAATTGCAGAGGTGTTTAGTCCCAGAGTCCCAAGCTTGGTGGCGAGCTTGGAGGGGACTATGGTGTTGAACGCTGAACTGTAGTCAATGAACAGGATTCTCACATAGCTATTCCTCTCATCTAGGTGGGTACGGGCAGTGGGGAGTGTAGTTGATATTGCATCCTCTACGGATCTGTTGGGGCGGTATGCAAGTTGGAGTGGGTCTAGGGTGTCCTGGATGATGGAGTTGATGTGTGCCATACCGAGCCTCTCAGAGTGTTTACAGTGACTGTTACAGAGTGGTAGTCATTGTGACAGGAAGCCTCAGAGTGTTTACAGTGACTGTTACAGGGTGGTAGTCATTGTGACAGGAAGCCTCAGGGTGTTTACAGTGACTGTTACAGGGTGGTAGTCATTGTGACAGGAAGCCTCAGAGTGTTTACAGTGACTGTTACAGTGTGGTAGTCATTGTGGCAGGCAGCCTCAGAGTGTTTACAGTGACTGTTACAGGGTGGTAGTCATTGTGACAGGAAGCCTCAGAGTGTTTACAGTGACTGTTACAGGGTGGTAGTCATTGTGACGACAGGAAGCCTCAGAGTGTTTACAGGTGACTGTTACAGTGTGGTAGTCATTGTGACAGGAAGCCTCAGAGTGTTTACAGTGACTGTTACAGGGTGGTGGTCATTGTGACAGGAAGCCTCAGAGTGTTTACAGTGACTGTTACAGTGTGGTAGTCATTGTGACAGGAAGCCTCACAGTGTTTACAGTGACTGTTACAGGGTGGTAGTCATTGTGACAGGAAGCCTCAGAGTGTTTACAG
>NC_074703.1:27777736-27790236 GCF_029448725.1 Salvelinus fontinalis | reverse complement strand
CTGGTGATGCAGTCTGGTGATGCAGCCTGGTGGTGCAGCCTGGTGGTGCAGCCTGGTGGTCCAGCCTGGTGGTCCAGCCTGGTGGGGTGGTGCAGCCTGGTGGTCTAGCCTGGTGATGCAGCCTGGTGATGCAGCCTGGTGGTGCAGCCTGGTGGTGCAGCCTGGTGGTCCAGCCTGGTGGGGTGGTGCAGCCTGGTGGTCTAGCCTGGTGATGCAGCCTGGTGATGCAGCCTGGTGGTGCAGCCTGGTGGTGCAGCCTGGTGATGCAGCCTGGTGGTGCAGCATGGTGGTACAGCCTGGTGGTGCAGCCTGGTGGTCCAGCCTGGTGGTGCAGCCTGGTGGTGCAGCCTGGTGGTGCAGCCTGGTGGTGCAGAAGTCTTACTGTGGGTCTGCCTCACAGTAACCTGAATCTACTGTCCTCTCTCCTCTCCCACTGTGGTTCTGCCTCACAGTAACCTGAATCTACTGCCCTCTCTCCTCTCCCACTGTGAGTCTGCCTCACAGTAACCTGAATCTACTGCCCTCTCTCCTCTCCCACTGTGGGTCTGCCTCACAGTAACCTGAATCTACTGTCCTCTCTCCTCTCCCACTGTGAGTCTGCCTCACAGTAACCTGAATCTACTGCCCTCTCTCCTCTCCCACTGTGGGTCTGCCTCACAGTAACCTGAATCTACTGTCCTCTCTCCTCTCCCACTGTGGGTTTGCCTCACAGTAACCTGAATCTACTGTCCTCTCTCCTCTCCCACTGTGGGTCTGCCTCACAGTAACCTGAATCTACTGTCCTCTCTCCTCTCCCACTGTGGGTCTGCCTCACAGTAACCTGAATCTACTGTCCTCTCTCCTCTCCCACTGTGGGTCTGCCTCACAGTAACCTGAATCTACTGTCCTCTCTCCTCTCCCACTGTGGGTCTGCCTCACAGTAACCTGAATCTACTGTCCTCTCTCCTCTCCCACTGTGAGTCTGCCTCACAGTAACCTGAATCTACTGTCCTCTCTCCTCTCCCACTGTGGATCTGCCTCACAGTAACCTGAATCTACTGTCCTCTCTCCTCTCCCACTGTGAGTCTGCCTCACAGTAACCTGAATCTACTGTCCTCTCTCCTCTCCCACTGTGAGTCTGCCTCACAGTAACCTGAATCTACTGTCCTCTCTCCTCTCCCACTGTGGATCTGCCTCACAGTAACCTGAATCTACTGTCCTCTCTCCTCTCCCACTGTGGATCTGCCTCACAGTAACCTGAATCTACTGTCCTCTCTCCTCTCCCACTGTGGGTCTGCCTCACAGTAACCTGAATCTACTGTCCTCTCTCCTCTCCCACTGTTAGTCTGCCTCACAGTAACCTGAATCTACTGTCCTCTCTCCTCTCCCACTGTGGGTCTGCCTCACAGTAACCTGAATCTACTGTCCTCTCTCCTCTCCCATTGTGGATCTGCCTCACAGTAACCTGAATCTACTGTCCTCTCTCCTCTCCCACTGTGGGTCTGCCTCACAGTAACCTGAATCTACTGTCCTCTCTCCTCTCCCACTGTGAGTCTGCCTCACAGTAACCTGAATCTACTGCCCTCTCTCCTCTCCCACTATGGGTCTGCCTCACAGTAACCTGAATCTACTGTCCTCTCTCCTCTCCCACTGTTAGTCTGCCTCACAGTAACCTGAATCTACTGTCCTCTCTCCTCTCCCACTGTGGATCTGCCTCACAGTAACCTGAATCTACTGCCCTCTCTCCTCTCCCACTGTGGGTCTGCCTCACAGTAACCTGTGAGAACCCTTTGAAGAACTATTTTTGTTTCCTGACATAACGTTTTAGGTTCCAGGTAGAACCCTTTCCACATGGAGTTCTATTTGGAACCAAAAAGACAGAGAGAGAGAGAGAGAGAGAGAGAGAGAGAGAGAGAGAGAGAGAGAGAGAGAGAGAGAGAGAGAGAGAGAGAGAGAGAGAGAGAGAGAGAGAGAGAGAGAGAGAGAGAGACAGAGAGAGAGAGAGAGAGAGAGAGAGACAGAGAGACAGAGAGAGAGAGACAGAGAGAGAGAGAGAGACAGAGAGACACAGAGACACAGAGACACAGAGAGACAGAGAGACACAGAGAGACACAGAGAGACAGAGAGACACAGAGAGACACAGAGAGACAGAGAGAGACACAGAGAGACAGAGAGAGAGAGAGACAGAGATAGAGAGAGAGAGAGAGAGAGACAGAGAGACAGAGAGAGAGAGACAGAGAGAGAGAGAGAGAGAGAGACAGAGAGAGAGAGAGAGAGAGAGAGAGACAGAGAGAGAGAGAGAGAGAGAGAGAGACAGAGAGACAGAGAGAGAGAGACAGAGAGAGAGAGAGAGACAGAGAGACACAGAGACACAGAGACACAGAGAGACAGAGAGACACAGAGAGACACAGAGAGACAGAGAGACACAGAGAGACACAGAGAGACAGAGAGAGACACAGAGAGACAGAGAGAGAGAGAGACAGAGATAGAGAGAGTGTGTGTGTGTTTTATTCCTCCCTCTCATCTTTAGATCTCTCATATATTTTCATCATGTTGATTAACGACGTAGCAACGCAGCGCTCAAAGCAAGATGTTCTCTCCTAAGTACTGGCATAAATAAAACGCTTGACATTTCAGAGAACATTTAAAACGTCTGGGTTTAAAGTATCACTATTCTCCTTTATTACAGCTTATCAAATCACAGGAACAATATCCTGACGTCTCCTCCCACTCTATATTTTGTTAGTCCTTTATTTTTAACCTTTATTTAACTAGGCATGTCAGTTAAGAACAAATTCTTATTTTCAATGACGGCCTAGGGGCCTTGTTCAGGGGAAGAACGACAGATATTTACCTTGTCAGCTCGGGGATTCGATCTAGCAACCTGTTGGTTACAAGTCCAACTCTCTAACCACTAGGCTACCTGCCGCCCCGAAGTAACATTTCTGTTGGACAACAATAAAGTAATCTCCTTCTTCTTCTCTCCTGTGTCTCTCTGTAGGAGCGGGTAGAGTATCTCTTCCTCATCGTCTTCACAGTAGAAGCCTTTCTGAAGGTAATAGCCTACGGACTGCTCTTCCACCCGAACGCATACCTGAGGAACGGGTGGAACTTACTGGATTTCATCATCGTGGTCGTGGGGTGAGTACATTACAGTGGCAAACAGTCAATCAATCAAACAGACAATCTGTCAATCAAGTGATCAATCAATTAATACATGAATCAATCATTCATTGTGGTGAGTACATTACAGTGGCAAACAGTCAATCAATCAAACAGACAGTCTGTCAATCAAGTAATCAATCAATTAATACATGAATCAATCATTCATTGTGGTGAGTACATTACAGTGGCAAACAGTCAATCAATCAAACAGACAATCTGTCAATCAAGTGATCAATCAATTAATACATGAATCAATCATTCATTGTGGTGAGTACATTACAGTGTCAAACAGTCAATCAATCAAACAGACAATCTGTCAATCAAGTGATCAATCAATTAAAACATGAATCAATCATTCATTGTGGTGAGTACAGTACAGTGTGGTCCCAGGCAACTCTGTCTGAGTCAGTCAATCAGCCAATCAATCAACCAGTCAATCAGCCAATCAATAAATCAATCAATCAGCCAATCAATAAACCAATCAACCAGTCAATCAGCCAATCAATAAATCAATCAACCAGTCAATCAGCCAATCAATAAATCAATCAACCAACCATTCATGAAATCAAAACAGTATTTACACTTTGTACTGAGGCCTCCCGAAGAGGCTTTTGTCAGTGTGAAAGATAATCTGGCCCTCCTGGACTCATACTTCCTGCCCACATACATGTAGATGTATTTATTCAGTTAGAACCAGTTTTCTATGATGGGGTTTCCACTGAGGAAGCTAAGCATCTCTCTCATTCTGTGTGCTACCATAGAGTTGGACCAAAGCCTGATGTTGCACGGGCAGCGTCTTTGACAGGAGATCAGTTCTCTAGTACATCTCTATGGCTGCCACCCACCTCTACAGTAATGGACTCTCTTCAGAACAGGATTTATTTCCCTCAGTGTTGACACTCATCTGATCTCCTTGACTTCCACACCACTGCTACCAATCAACATCAACGGGGAATCTGCCTCTTGTGTCTGGGGCTTGTTGGCTTTGCCGTGTGTGTGTGTGTGTCTGTGTGTGTGTGTGTGTGTGTGTGTGTGTGTGTGTGTGTGTGTGTGTGTGTGTGTGTGTGTGTGTGTGTGTGTGTGTGTGTGTGTGTGTGTGTGTGTGTGTGTGTGTGTGTGTGTGTGTGTGTGTTTCTGTATCTATGCCAGCAGGGTGCTGTGAAGCTTGTTCAGGAGTAATAACTCAGTATTTGTGAGTGGTGACGCTGATGTTAATGGAAAACGCTCTAATTGAGCGTTGTGATAGAGACGATGCCTGTCCTTCTCCCCTTCTATCAGGATGGCTCTGTTATGCCTCAGGACACAGGGGCAGGCTACCGTAGATGATGACAGAACTAGCCTGTACTACACTACAGAACTGATCACTGCTCTTAGCTTAATTAGCTAGGCTACTGTAGACGATGACAGAACTAGCCTGTACTACACTACAGAACTGATCACTACTCTTAGCTTAATTAGCTAGGCTACCGTAGACGATGACAGAACTAGCCTGTACTACACTACAGAACTGATCACTACTCTTAGCTTAATTAGCTAGGCTACCGTAGACGCTGGCAGAACTAGCCTGTACTACACTACAGAACTGATCACTACTCTTAGCTTAATTAGCTAGACTACCGTAGACGATGACAGAACTAGCCTGTACTACACTACAGAACTGATCACTGCTCTTAGCTTAATTAGCTAGGCTACTGTAGACGATGACAGAACTAGCCTGTACTACACTACAGAACTGATCACTGCTCTTAGCTTAATTAGCTAGGCTACTGTAGACGATGACAGAACTAGCCTGTACTACACTACAGAACTGATCACTACTCTTAGCTTAATTAGCTAGGCTACTGTAGACGATGACAGAACTAGGATGTACTACACTACAGAACTGATCACTGCTCTTAGCTTAATTAGCTAGGCTACCATAGACGATGACAGAACTAGCCTGTACTACACTACAGAACTGATCACTACTCTTAGCTTAATTAGCTAGGCTACCGTAGACGATGACAGAACTAGCCTGTACTACACTACAGAACTGATCACTACTCTTAGCTTAATTAGCTAGGCTACCGTAGACGCTGGCAGAACTAGCCTGTACTACACTACAGAACTGATCACTACTCTTAGCTTAATTAGCTAGGCTACCGTAGATGCTGGCAGAACTAGCCTGTACTACACTACAGAACTGATCACTACTCTTAGCTTAATTAGCTAGGCTACCGTAGACGATGACAGAACTAGCCTGTACTACACTACAGAACTGATCACTGCTCTTAGTTAGGCTACACAGCCTACCATTGATAATGGCACTAGCAAAACACTGCCCTGTAGTATCATACAATTATAATTACTACAACTACTAGAATGTCCATTCAACTAATGCTTCTGTGATGGGAGGACCAGCAGCCATATTGAGGGTACCAGTCAAACTGCTGTGATGGGAGGACCAGCAGCCATATTGAGGGTACCAGTCAAACTGCTGTGATGGGAGGACCAGCAGCCATATTGAGGGTACCAGTCAAACTGCTGTGATGGGAGGACCAGCAGCCATATTGAGGGTACCAGTCAAACTGCTGTGATGGGAGGACCAGCAGCCATATTGAGGGTACCAGTCAAACTTCTGTGATGGGAGGACCAGCAGCCATATTGAGGGTAACAGTCAAACTGCTGTGATGGGAGGACCAGCAGCCATATTGAGGGTACCAGTCAAACTGCTGTGATGGGAGGACCAGCAGACATATTGAGGGTACCAGTCACACTGCTGTGATGGGAGGACCAGCAGCCATATTGAGGGTACCAGTCAAACTGCTGTGATGGGAGGACCAGCAGCTATATTGAGGGTAACAGTCAAACTGCTGTGATGGGAGGACCAGCAGCCATATTGAGGGTACCAGTCAAACTGCTGTGATGGGAGGACCAGCAGACATATTGAGGGTACCAGTCACACTGCTGTGATGGGAGGACCAGCAGCCATATTGAGGGTACCAGTCAAACTGCTGTGATGGGAGGACCAGCAGCTATATTGAGGGTACTAGTCTAACTGCTGTGATGGGAGGACAAGCAGCCATATTGAGGGTACCAGTCAAACTGCTGTGATGGGAGGACCAGCAGCCATATTGAGGGTACTAGTCTAACTGCTGTGATGGGAGGACAAGCAGCCATATTGAGGGTAACAGTCAAACTGCTGTGATGGGAGGACCAGCAGCCATATTGAGGGTACCAGTCAAACTGCTGTGATGGGAGGACAAGCAGCCATATTGAGGGTACCAGTCAAACTGCTGTGATGGGAGGACAAGCAGCCATATTGAGGGTACCAGTCAAACTGCTGTGATGGGAGGACCAGCAGCCATATTGAGGGTACCAGTCAAACTGCCGTGATGGGAGGACCAGCAGCCATATTGAGGGTACTAGTCAAACTGCCGTGATGGGAGGACCAGCAGCCATATTGAGGGTACTAGTCAAACTGCTGTGATGGGAGGACCAGCAGCCATATTGAGGGTACCAGTCAAACTGCCGTGATGGGAGGACCAGCAGCCATATTGAGGGTACCAGTCAAACTGCTGTGATGGGAGGACCAGCAGCCATATTGAGGGTAACAGTCAAACTGCTGTGATGGGAGGACCAGCAGCCATATTGAGGGTACTAGTCAAACTGCTGTGATGGGAGGACCAGCAGCCATATTGAGGGTAACAGTCAAACTGCTGTGATGGGAGGACCAGCAGCCATATTGAGGGTACTAGTCAAACTGCTGTGATGGGAGGACTAGCAGCCATATTGAGGGTAACAGTCACACTGCTGTGATGGGAGGACCAGTAGCCATATTGAGGGTAACAGTCAAACTGCTGTGATGGGAGGACCAGCAGCTATATTGAGGGTAACAGTCAAACTGCTGTGATGGGAGGACCAGCAGCCATATTGAGGGTACTAGTCAAACTGCTGTGATGGGAGGACCAGCAGCCATATTGAGGGTACTAGTCAAACTGCTTTGATGGGAGGACCAGCAGCCATATTGAGGGTACTAGTCAAACTGCTGTGATGGGAGGACCAGCAGCCATATTGAGGGTACTAGTCAAACTGCTGTGATGGGAGGACCAGCAGCCATATTGAGGGTACTAGTCAAACTGCTGTGATGGGAGGACCAGCAGCCATATTGAGGGTACTAGTCAAACTGCTGTGATGGAGGACCAGCAGCCATATTGAGGGTACTAGTCAAACTGCTGTGATGGGAGGACCAGCAGCCATATTGAGGGTACTAGTCAAACTGCTGTGATGGGAGGACCAGCAGCCATATTGAGGGTACTAGTCAAACTGCTGTGATGGGAGGACCAGCAGCCATATTGAGGGTACTAGTCAAACTGCTGTGATGGGAGGACCAGCAGCCATATTGAGGGTACCAGTCACACTGCTGTATAGTGTATTCTGTTATTCTGTAATCCATTTTCTGACACCTGAGGCTTAGAAACTGAGACATATACATGTCATCCTCCTCAGGGTCACTGTTCACACACACACACACACACACACACACACACACACGCACACACGCACGCACGCATGCACGCACACACACACACACTCACATAAAATCCCTCAACGCAAAGAAACACTAATCTAGCGTGACACGCCTCCCTTCGCCATATCAGCCTCACTCCAGCGCTGTTCTCCTTCTCCTCCTCCTCCTCCTCCTCCTCTGCCTTTCACACAGAGATAGAGTGAGTAAACACACAGTAAGACAAAGCACCGGGCCCCAGCAGCCCACAGTTACCGGCTGGCAGGTTCCACTAAGGAGGAGGACAGGGAGACTGCAGTCAGTGATGGGGCCTTCAGGGGCTGCCTTTCAGCTGCTTTTAGTCTTGTTTTCTCTCTCTCTCTCTCTCTCTCTCTCTCTCTCTCTCTCTCTCTCTCTCTCTCTCTCTCTCTCTCTCTCTCTGTCTCTCCCTCTCTCTCTCTCTCTCTCTCTCTCTCTCTCTCTGTCTCTCTCTCTCTCTCTCTCTCTCTCTCTCTATCTTTCTCTCTCTCTCTCTCTCTCTCTCTCCTCTGTGTCTGTGTGCTTATCAGGGCTTGCCCGCGGTCCATCTGTGAGCATGGAAAGCTTTTTAGAACCAAAGAGAGACTGGGATGGAGGGAGAATAGAGAGAAAAGAGGATGGCCTTTCCTTCTTTCCCTAGGCTGCCCCTCTCTGATGGGTTTTTCCCCACTCTCTCCATTATTCTTCCAGGGACTTGAGGCCTCTATTAACTGTTAGAGAGCGAGTGGGAGAGAACAAAAAAGCTTGATAGAAAATGAGGGTTTCTTTCCTCTGTGGTGATGGGATGTTTCAATGAGGCTGTGGGACTCCTGCTCTGCTCTACACAATGAGAGGACCAGACATGAAACATATTATTCCCTTCACATCACCATACATACAGCACAGGCTCACACACACACACACACACACACACACACACACACACACACACACACACACACACACACACACACACACACACACACACACACACACACACACACACACACACACACACACACACACACACACACACACACACACACACACACACACACACACACACACACACACAGCCTGCTCACCAGAGTCCAGATGTGATCCTATGTAAGCCTAATGCATCAATAACCTATCCAGGGCCAATCATAACACCAGAGTGAAGGGTTATTGAGGTTACAGTCCATTCCTGTAGGGTTATTGAGGTAACAGTCCATTCCTGTAGGGTTATTGAGGTTACAGTCCATTCCTGTAGGGTTATTGAGGTAACAGTCCATTCCTGTAGGGTTATTGAGGTAACAGTCCATTCCTGTAGGGTTATTGAGGTAACAGTCCATTCCTGTAGGGTTTATTGAGGTAACAGTCCATTCCTGTAGGGTTATTGAGGTAACAGTCCATTCCTGTAGGGTTATTGAGGTAACAGTCCATTCCTGTAGGGTTATTGAGGTAACAGTCCATTCCTGTAGGGGTTATTGAGGTAACAGTCCATTCCTGTAGGGTTATTGAGGTAACAGTCCATTCCTGTAGGGTTATTGAGGTAACAGTCCATTACTGTAGGGTTTATTGAGGTAACAGTCCATTCCTGTAGGGTTATTGAGGTAACAGTCCATTCCTGTAGGGTTATTGAGGTAACAGTCCATTCCTGTAGGGTTATTGAGGTAACAGTCCATTCCTGTAGGGTTATTGAGGTAACAGTCCATTCCTGTAGGGTTTATTGAGGTAACAGTCCATTCCTGTAGGGTTATTGAGGTAACAGTCCATTCCTGTAGGGTTATTGAGGTAACAGTCCATTCCTGTAGGGTTATTGAGGTTACAGTCCATTCCTGTAGGGTTATTGAGGTTACAGTCCATTCCTGTAGGGTTCTTGAGGTAACAGTCCATTCCTGTAGGATTATTGAGGTTACAGTCCATTCCTGTAGGGTTCTTGAGGTAACAGTCCATTCCTGTAGGATTATTGAGGTTACATGCTGATACAGTGTAAATGCTAGAGTGTGTTGACAGTCTGACTGATTCACAGTGTCTTATCATCACCATCAGATAGTGTTGTAAAAGTCCTCCAGCAGGTCCTCCTGCGGTCAGTCCTCCAGCCTTAGCTCCCCCAGCCTGTGGTCATGTCCTCCACCCTCAGCTCCCCCAGCATGCGGTCAGTCCTCCAGCAGGTTCTCTATGTCTGCTAGCAAACATCAAAACTTAGCCTGCCTCGTTGACAGCTCTTACTGGCCTGTCAGCTGGCTGTAGTCTCCTGTGTGGATAGGGGACAGAGAGAGAGAGACTGCTTTCCCAAATTAGACAGCTCTTACTGGCCTGTCAGCTGGCTGTAGTCTCCTGTTGGGATAGGGGACAGAGAGAGAGAGACTGCTTTCCCAAATTAGACAGCTCTTACTGGCCTGTCAGCTGGCTGTAGTCTCCTGTTGGGATAGGGGACAGAGAGAGAGAGACTGCTTTCCCAAATTAGATAGCTCTTACTGGCCTGTCAGCTGGCTGTAGTCTCCTGTTGGGATAGGGGACAGAGAGAGAGAGACTGCTGTCCCAAATGAAGACAGCTCTTACTGGCCTGTCAGCTGGCTGTAGTCTCCTGTTGGGATAGGGGACAGAGAGAGAGAGACTGCTGTCCCAAATGAGACAGCTCTTACTGTCCTGTCAGCTGGCTCTTACTGGCCTGTCAGCTGGCTCTTACTGGCCTGTCAGCTGGCTGTAGTCTCCTGTTGGGATAGGGGACAGAGAGAGAGAGACTGCTGTCCCAAATGACACCCTATTCCCTGTACAGTGCTCTACCTCTAACCAGGGCCATTAACAGCACTCCCTGTCATGTTATTACACAGATACTCCATCCACTCAGTAGACAGTCAGATAGATCCATCCTCCCCTTTGTCAAAGAGACACACACACTAACACACACACTAACACACCACAGCCAAGGCCTTGGTCTCCTCCATGTAGATGATTGTTATTATAAACCCTGATCACAGTGGGGAGGCATAACATATATTTCATTAGATATGAAGAGAGGGTGACAGCTCATTCTATTTCTTTCTCTGTCTCTCCTTTGTTGCCTGTCCCCATCTCACTCTGTCATTACAGAGTGTCTGTTATCTTCTCTCACTGTGTCTGTCTGACTTTCTGTCCCTCTATCTCTCTTCTCCCTCTTCTCCCTCTCCCTTCTTTCCTCTCTCTCTCCCTCTATTCCGCTCCACTCTCTTTCTCTCTCCCGCTCTCATCACCTCTTCTCTCCTCTCATCACCTCTACTCTCTCCTCTCATCACCTCTACTCTCTCCTCTCATCACCTCTTCTCTCATCACCTCTTCTCTCCTCTCATCACCTCTTCTCTCTCCTCTCATCACCTCTTCTCTCATCACCTCTTCTCTCATCACCTCTTCTCTCTTCTCTCTCCTCTCATCATCTCGTCTCTCTTCTCTCATCACATCTTCTCCCTCCTCTCATCACCTCTACTCTCTTCTCTCATCACCTCTTCTCTCTTCTCTCATCACCTCTTCTCTCTTCTCTCATCACCTCTTCTCTCTCCTCTCATCACCTCTACTCTCTTCTCTCATTACCTCTTCTCTCTCCTCTCATCACCTCTACTCTCTTCTCTCATCACCTCTTCTCTCTCCTCTCATCACCTCTACTCTCTTCTCTCATCACCTCTACTCTCTCTCTCTCCAATCATCACCTCTACTCTCTTCTCTCATCACCTCTTCTCTCTCCTCTCATCACCTCTTCTCTCTTCTCTCATCACCTCTTCTCTCTTCTCTCATCACCTCTTCTCTCTTCTCTCATCACCTCTTCTCTCTCCTCTCATCACCTCTTCTCTCTCCTCTCATCACCTCTTCTCTCTCCTCTCATCACCTCTACTCTCTTCTCTCATCACCTCTTCTCTCTCCTCTCATCACCTCTTCTCTCTTCTCTCATCACCTCTTCTCTCATCACCTCTTCTCTCTTCTCTCATCACCTCTTCTCTCATCACCTCTTCTCTCTTCTCTCATCACCTCTTCTCTCATCACCTCTTCTCTCATCACCTCTTCTCTCTTCTCTCATCACCTCTTCTCTCATCACCTCTTCTCTCTTCTCTCATCACCTCTTCTCTCATCACCTCTTCTCTCTTCTATCATCACCTCTTCTCTCTCCTCTCATCGCCTCTTCTCTCATCACCTCTTCTCTCATCACCTATTCTCTCTCCTTTCATCACCTCTCTCTCCTCTCATCACCTCTTCTCTCTCTCTCCAATCATCACCTCTTCTCTCCCCTCTCATCACCTCTTCTCTCTCCTCTCATCACCTCTTCTCTTCTTTCTCCTCTCATCACCTTTTCTCTCTCCTCTCATCACCGTTTCTCTCTTCTCTCATCACCTCTACTCTCTCTCTCTCTCTCATCACCTCTTCTCTCCCCTCTCATCACCTCTTCTCTCTCCTCTCATCACCTCTTCTCTCTCCAATCATCACCTCTACTCTCTCTCTCTCCAATCATCACCTCTTCTCTCTCTCATCACCTCTTCTCTCCCCTCTCATCACCTATTCTCTCTCCAATCATCACCTCTTCTCTCTCACTCATCACCTCTTCTAACTCCCTCTCTCCTCTGAGATAAAGGCACTTTGTTCTTTCTTCAACTTTCCCTCTTGGCTCTCATCAGTTGTCTGAGAGAGAGAGAGAGAGAGAGAGAGAGAGAGAGAGAGAGAGAGAGAGAGAGAGAGAGAGAGAGAGAGAGAGAGAGAGAGAGAGAGAGAGAGAGACACAAAGGGAGAGAGAGAGAGCCCCAGGATACATGTTTTATATTGTGATATATTATATTACCTGACCCCCCCCCAACCAGGATACATGTTTTATATATTGTGATATATTATATTACATGACCCCCCG
>NC_074703.1:27774662-27777238 GCF_029448725.1 Salvelinus fontinalis | reverse complement strand
GTCTGACTTTCTGTCCCTCTATCTCTCTTCTCCCTCTTCTCCCTCTCCCTTCTTTCCTCTCTCTCTCCCTCTATTCCGCTCCACTCTCTTTCTCTCTCCCGCTCTCATCACCTCTTCTCTCCTCTCATCACCTCTACTCTCTCCTCTCATCACCTCTACTCTCTCCTCTCATCACCTCTTCTCTCATCACCTCTTCTCTCCTCTCATCACCTCTTCTCTCTCCTCTCATCACCTCTTCTCTCATCACCTCTTCTCTCATCACCTCTTCTCTCTTCTCTCTCCTCTCATCATCTCGTCTCTCTTCTCTCATCACATCTTCTCCCTCCTCTCATCACCTCTACTCTCTTCTCTCATCACCTCTTCTCTCTTCTCTCATCACCTCTTCTCTCTTCTCTCATCACCTCTTCTCTCTCCTCTCATCACCTCTACTCTCTTCTCTCATTACCTCTTCTCTCTCCTCTCATCACCTCTACTCTCTTCTCTCATCACCTCACCTTCTCTCTCCTCTCATCACCTCTACTCTCTTCTCTCTCATCACCTCTCTCTCCTCCTCTCCCTCTCTCTCCAATCATCACCTCTACTCTCTTCTCTCATCACCTCTTCTCTCTCCTCTCATCACCTCTTCTCTCTTCTCTCATCACCTCTTCTCTCTTCTCTCATCACCTCTTCTCTCTTCTCTCATCACCTCTTCTCTCCTCTCATCACCTCTCTCTCTCCTCTCATCACCTCTTCTCTCTCCTCTCATCACTCTACTCTCTTCTCTCATCACCTCTTCTCTCTCCTCTCATCACCTCTTCTCTCTTCTCTCATCACCTCTTCTCTCATCACCTCTTCTCTCTTCTCTCATCACCTCTTCTCTCATCACCTCTTCTCTCTTCTCTCATCACCTCTTCTCTCATCACCTCTTCTCTCATCACCTCTTCTCTCTTCTCTCATCACCTCTTCTCTCATCACCTCTTCTCTCTTCTCTCATCACCTCTTCTCTCATCACCTCTTCTCTCTTCTATCATCACCTCTTCTCTCTCCTCTCATCGCCTCTTCTCTCATCACCTCTTCTCTCATCACCTATTCTCTCTCCTTTCATCACCTCTCTCTCCTCTCATCACCTCTTCTCTCTCTCTCCAATCATCACCTCTTCTCTCCCCTCTCATCACCTCTTCTCTCTCCTCTCATCACCTCTTCTCTTCTTTCTCCTCTCATCACCTTTTCTCTCTCCTCTCATCACCGTTTCTCTCTTCTCTCATCACCTCTACTCTCTCTCTCTCTCTCATCACCTCTTCTCTCCCCTCTCATCACCTCTTCTCTCTCCTCTCATCACCTCTTCTCTCTCCAATCATCACCTCTACTCTCTCTCTCTCCAATCATCACCTCTTCTCTCTCTCATCACCTCTTCTCTCCCCTCTCATCACCTATTCTCTCTCCAATCATCACCTCTTCTCTCTCACTCATCACCTCTTCTAACTCCCTCTCTCCTCTGAGATAAAGGCACTTTGTTCTTTCTTCAACTTTCCCTCTTGGCTCTCATCAGTTGTCTGAGAGAGAGAGAGAGAGAGAGAGAGAGAGAGAGGAGAGAGAGAGAGAGAGAGAGAGAGAGAGAGAGAGAGGAGAGAGAGAGAGAGAGGAGAGAGAGGAGAGGAGGAGAGAGAGAGAGACACAAAGGGAGAGAGAGAGAGCCCCAGGATACATGTTTTATATTGTGATATATTATATTACCTGACCCCCCCCCAACCAGGATACATGTTTTATATATTGTGATATATTATATTACATGACCCCCCGCCAGGATACATGTTTTATATTGTGATATATTATATTACCTGACCCCCCCCCCCCCCCCCCCCCCCCCCCCCCCCCCCCCCCCCAGGATACATGTTTTATATTATGATATATTATATTACATGACCCCCCCCCAGGATACATGTTTTATATTATGATATATTATAGTACATGACCCCCCCCCCAGGATACATGTTTTATATTATGATATATTATATTACATGACCCCCCCCCCCCAGGATACATGTTTTATATTGTGATATATTATATTACATGACCCCCCCCCCCAGGATACATGTTTTATATTGTGATATATTATATTACCTGACCCCCCCCCAACCAGGATACATGTTTTATATATTGTGATATATTATATTACATGACCCCCCGCCAGGATACATGTTTTATATTGTGATATATTATATTACCTGACCCCCCCCCCCCCCCCCAGGATACATGTTTTATATTATGATATATTATATTACATGACCCCCCCCCAGGATACATGTTTTATATTATGATATATTATAGTACATGACCCCCCCCCCCAGGATACATGTTTTATATTATGATATATTATATTACATGACCCCCCCCCCCCAGGATACATGTTTTATATTGTGATATATTATATTACATGACCCCCCCCCCCCAGGATACATGTTTTATATTGTGATATATTATATTACATGACCCCCCCCCCCCCACACCAGCAGGCCTATTCCTCCATCAGATGAGGAATATAGGGCCCTTTGAGAGCACTTCTCTGCCCTCCTCCTCTCCTTCTCTCCTTCTCTCCT
>NC_074703.1:27744662-27767162 GCF_029448725.1 Salvelinus fontinalis | reverse complement strand
TGTCTTCTCAACCAGGCAATATACTACATTATGTCTTCTCAACCAGGCAGTATACTACAGTATGTCTTCTCAACCAGGCAGTATACTACAGTATGTCTTCTCAACCAGGCAGTATACTACAGTATGTCTTCTCAACCAGGCAGTATACTACAGTATGTCTTCTCAACCAGGCAGTATACTACAGTATGTCTTCTCAACCAGGCAGTATACTACAGTATGTCTTCTCAACCAGGCAGTATACTACAGTATGTCTTCTCAACCAGGCAGTATACTACATTATGTCTTCTCAACCAGGCAATATACTACATTATGTCTTCTCAACCAGGCAATACACTACATTATGTCTTCTCAACCAGGCAATACACTACATTATGTCTTCTCAACCAGGCAATACACTACATTATGTCTTCTCAACCAGGAGTGTCTTCTCAACCAGGCAATATACTACATTATGTCTTCTCAACCAGGCAATACACTACATTATGTCTTCTCAACCAGGCAATATACTACATTATGTCTTCTCAACCAAACAATACACTACATTATGTCTTCTCAACCAGGCAATATAGTACATTATGTCTTCTCAACCAGGCAATATACTACATTATGTCTTCTCAACAAGGCAATACACTACATTATGTCTTCTCAACCAAGCAATACACTACATTATGTCTTCTCAACCAGGCAATACACTACATTATGTTTTCTCAACCAGGCAATACACTACATTATGTCTTCTCAACCAGGCAATATACTACATTATGTCTTCTCAACCAGGCAATATACTACATTATGTCTTCTCAACCAGGCAATATACTACATTATGTCTTCTCAACCAGGCAATACACTACATTATGTCTTCTCAACCAGGCAATACACTACATTATGTCTTCTCAACCAGGCAATACACTACATTATGTCTTCTCAACCAGGCAATACACTACATTATGTCTTCTCAACCAGGCAATATACTACATTATGTCTTCTCAACCAGGCAATACACTACATTATGTCTTCTCACCAGGCAATATACTACATTATGTCTTCTCAACCAGGCAATACACTACATTATGTCTTCTCAACCAGGCAATATACTACATTATGTCTCCTCAACCAGGCAATATACTACATTATGTCTTCTCAACCAGGCAATACACTACATTATGTCTTCTCAACCAGGCAATATACTACATTATGTCTTCTCAACCAGGCAATACACTACATTATGTCTTCTCACCAGGCAATATACTACATTATGTCTTCTCAACCAGGCAATATACTACATTATGTCTCCTCAACCAGGCAATATACTACATTATGTCTTCTCAACCAGGCAAAATACTACATTATGTCTTCTCAACCAGGCAATATACTACATTATGTCTTCTCAACCAGGCAATATACTACATTATGTCTCCTCAACCAGGCAATATACTACATTATGTCTTCTCAACCAGGCAATATACTACATTATGTCTTCTCAACCAGGCAGTATACTACAGTATGTCTTCTCAACCAGGCAGTATACTACAGTATGCCTTCTCAACCAGGCAGTATACTACAGTATGTCTTCTCAACCAGGCAGTATACTACATTATGTCTTCTCAACCAGGCAATACACTACATTATGTCTTCTCAACCAGGCAATATGCTACATTATGTCTTCTCAACCAGGCAATATACTACATTATGTCTTCTCAACCAGGCAGTATACTACAGTATGTCTTCTCAACCAGGCAGTATACTACAGTATGTCTTCTCAACCAGGCAGTATACTACAGTATGTCTTCTCAACCAGGCAATATGCTACATTATGTCTTCTCAACCAGGCAATATGCTACATTATGTCTTCTCAACCAGGCAATACACTACATTATGTCTTCTCAACCAAGCAATACACTACATTATGTCTTCTCAACCAGGCAGTATACTACAGTATGTCTTCTCAACCAGGCAGTATACTACAGTATGTCTTCTCAACCAGGCAGTATACTACAGTATGTCTTCTCAACCAGGCAGTATACTACATTATGTCTTCTCAACCAGGCAGTATACTACAGTATGTCTTCTCAACCAGGCAGTATACTACAGTATGTCTTCTCAACCAGGCAGTATACTACAGTATGTCTTCTCAACCAGGCAATATACTACAGTATGTCTTCTCAACCAGGCAATATACTACAGTATGTCTTCTCAACCAGGCAGTATACTACAGTATGTCTTCTCAACCAGGCAGTATACTACAGTATGTCTTCTCAACCAGGCAATATACTACAGTATGTCTTCTCAACCAGGCAATATACTACAGTATGTCTTCTCAACCAGGCAGTATACTACAGTATGTCTTCTCAACCAGGCAGTATACTACAGTATGTCTCTACCTCCATATCACATTATGTCTCTACTACCATGCCACAGTCACACACACACACACACACACACACACACACACACACACACACACACACACACACACACACACACACACACACACACACACACACACACACACACACACACACACTCAAAAATCTAACCATAACTTGTACTCTTACCCTAACCTTAACCCTAACCTTAAACCTAAATCTAATTCTAACCCTAACACTAATTCTAACCTTAGCCCTAAACCCCATTTGGTCCCCACAAGTATAGTTTAACACATCCACACACACACACTGACACTCACTCACAACACTCTCAGTCCTGCTCTACTTAACTCTACCAGAGAGGGCTCTGTTCGAGGGTGTTTGTGATCAAGAGACATTCTTTCCCAGCTGAGATATTATTCAGTAGTATTCTAGAGTTCTGATGATGTCTCGTTGTCTCCAACGTTCTGGTTCTATTTCCTGTCTCGGTACTTGTGTGAATTCTGGAGTGGGAGCTTGACATTGTAAATGAGTTAATGAGCTCCATTGTTTGGGGTTTTGTATGTGAAGTAGCTTTCCCCTTCACATGTACAAATACACACATATGAGAGCTGGCACATACACGTACAAATACACACATATGAGAGCTGGTACGTACACACACAAATACACACATATGAGAGCTGGTATGTACACACACAAATACACACATATGAGAGCTGGCACATACACACACAAATACAAACACTTCTCCAACCTTTCCGTTTTCTGCTGCTGTGTAAATGTGCAATTTCTTAGCTTTATTTATTTCCTTCGTTCTTTTTTAACCCCCCTATTCTTGTCTTCCAATCCCTGTCTTCTCTCTCTATAACCCCTCCTCCTCCTCCTTGTCTTCCAATCCCTGTCCTCTCTCTCTAAACCCCTCCTCTTCCTTCTTGCCTTCCAATCCATGTCCTCTCTCTCTAAACTCCTCCTCCTCCTTCTTGTCTTCCAATCCCTGTCCTCTCTCTCTAAACTCCTCCTCCTCATTCTTGTCTTCCAATCCCTGTCCTCTCTCTCTAAACCCCTCCTCATTCTTGTCTTCCAATCCCTGTCCTCTCTCTCTAAACTCCTCCTCCTCATTCTTGTCTTCCAATCCCTGTCCTCTCTCTCTAAACCCCTCCTCCTCTTCCTTCTCTCTGTTCTCTAGATGCAAGATGCTATGGGCTATGAACTTCCCTGGGCCTATTTTGTCAGTCTCGTCATCTTTGGATCCTTTTTCGTTCTAAATCTGGTTCTGGGGGTGTTGAGCGGGTAAGAGCGCTGTGTGTGTGTGTTCGTGTGTGTGTGTGTGTTCGTGTGTGTGTGTGTGTGTTTGCCCTCACTGTGACCGCAGACCAGACAACAAGACTCCTGGGACAGAGAAAGAAAGGGATGAAAAGAGAATATACGAAGGAGGGGAGAGAGAGGAGACACTCAGAAAGGAGGGGAGAGGGAGGAGACACTCAGAAAGGAGGGGAGAGGGAGGAGACACTCAGAAAGGAGGGGAGGGGGAGGAGACACTCAGAAAGGAGGGGAGAGGGATGAGACACTCAGAAAGGAGGGGAGAGAGAGGAGACACTCAGAAAGGAGGGGAGAGGGAGGAGACACTCAGAACGGAGGGGAGAGGGAGGAGACACTCAGATAGAAGGTGGAGTTTGGGGCTCCGACATCTGTAAAAACTAATCTGTCGTTCAAACGAAGCATCTACTTGCTTAATTAATGTAGACATTCCAAACACTACGAAATCAGAATTCAGAATTGGAAAAAATCCATCCAAAAATCCATTCAGTCATTTCAGTGAAAGTCTCCACAAGGCTTCAGTCATTTCAGTAAAAGTCTCCACAAGGCTTCAGTCATTTCAGTGAAAGTCTCCACAAGGCTTCAGTCAACTGTGACGGGTCGACAGAGGGTCTGACATGTTACCTTAGGCTCTAGTCACAGTGGAAAGGTAGGTTTATATGCATCTTTAGAGAAGCCAATAGATATAGCCTCAAGGGACAGGTTCAGGAGCGGGTCAATGCAAGGGATTATGGGTAGGGAGAGGAGGAGGAGGTGAAGAAAGGAGGAGAACGAGAGGAGTATTCTGGGAATGTAATGCCCAGTATCAGGTAGAAACAGAGTGTGTGTGTGTGTGTGTGTGTGTGTGTGTGTGTGTGTGTGTGTGTGTGTGTGTGTGTGTGTGTGTGTGTGTGTGTGTGTGTGTGTGTGTGTGTGTGTGTGTGAGTGTGTGTGTGTGTGTGTGTGTGTGTGTGTGTGTGTGTGTGTGTGTGTGTGTGTGTGTAGATAGGTTGACGTGTGCGTTGATGTGTGTCGTACCGGCCGTATGGTAATCCCAACCACCTGTCTGTCCGCTTTATGGTAATATGTCCTGAGTGGTTGCCGGGGGTGACGTGATGTCACAACCTCTTAACGCATGCCGGTGTTCCCACAGGAGAGTCGCACGGTGTTCACAGATCACAGAGAGAGAGAGCAGGACATTTTCTCTCCATCCTCTGCTGTCTTTTTCTCTCTCTCTCCTTTCTCCTCCTCCTCTCTCTCTCTGTCTCTCTTTCTCCTCTCTGTCCTCTTTCCCCTCTCCCATCCCTATATCTCCTCTCCCTTCTCTCTCCTCTTCTCTCTCCTTTCTCCTCCTCTCTCTCTCTGTCGCTCTCTCTCTCCTCTCTGTTCTCTCTTTGCCCTCGCCCTTCTCTCTCCTTCCCCCCGTTCATCACTACATTGGGAGAAGTCAGTAGTATAGATAAACCTTTTCTCTCCTCCTCTCTGTGGTTCAGCCCCCCCCCCCGGGGCGATCCTACTCACTTATAAACCTTTTCTCACCCATTTAAAACCCACAGGCTTTGTTTCTGCAGTATAAAACTCACTCCTGCAGGTGGTCCCCGTTTTCTGCTTTTACCCAACGCTGAGTCATGTTGCCAAGTATAAGACGTACACACACACACAGAGCCGAGAAACGCAGTGATGCATTATTTAGACTCAGGTCGATTTAGAGGTACACTAAAGGTGCTAAAGCAGTGATGTAAAGTACTTAAGTAAAACTACTTTAAAGTACTACTTAAGTTGTTTTTGGGGGGTATCTGGAGTTTGCTTTTTATATTTTTTACAACTTATACTTTTACTTCACTACATTCCTAAAGAAAATTATGTACTTTTTACTCCATGC
The DNA here is from genome assembly GCF_029448725.1 of Salvelinus fontinalis. Lineage (NCBI taxonomy): Eukaryota > Metazoa > Chordata > Actinopteri > Salmoniformes > Salmonidae > Salvelinus > Salvelinus fontinalis. The sequence continues at coordinate 27,761,615 of NC_074703.1, read as the reverse complement.
ATTTTCCCTGACACCCAAAAGTACTCATTACATTTTGAATGCTTAGCAGGACAGGAAAATGGTCCAAATTCACACACTTAAAAGGGTGAATCGTCTGTCCCATAGGAGAACCCTTTGAAAAAACCTTTTGGGTTCAATGAACCATCTGTAGAAGGGTTCTACCTGGAACCAAAAAGGGTTCTACCTGGAACCCAAAAGGGTTCTGCCTGAAACCAAAAAGGGTTCTGCCTGGAACCAAAAAGGGTTCTGCCTGGAACAAAAAGAGTTCTTCCTGAAACCAAAAAGGGTTCTGCCTGCAACCCGAAAGGGTTCTCCTGACCTACAGTATAGGGACAGCTGAAGAACCCTTTTGGAACCCTTTTTTTCTAAGAGTGTAGAAACAATACAAGTCTGATACATTTTTTTTATCTGAGGAGCGTTGGAATTGGAATCTTCCTGGTAACTAAGCGGTAACTAAGGTTATTATGGGGTGGTCTGTGAGGTGTAACACATTGGGACTAATTTGGTTCATCTGTGTGCCGTAATATTGTGTTAGCCCACTGAGCTTAAGCCCAGTGGTGGAAAAAGTATGCAACTGTCATAATTAAAGTATAGATACCTTAATAGATAATGACTCAAGTAAAAGTGAAAGTCACCCAGTAAAATACTACTTGAGTAAAAATCTAAAAGTATTTGGTTTTAAATATACTTAAGTATCAAAAGCAAGTGTAATTGCTAAAATATACTTAAGTAACACAAGTAAAAGTATAAAGTATTTAAAATGACTTATATTAAGTAAACCATATTCATTTACGGATAGCCAGAGGCACACTCCAACACTCAGACATCATTTACAACAAAGCATGTGTGTTTAGTGAGTCCGTCAGATCAGAGGCAGTAGATGACCAGAGATGTTCTCTTGATAAGTGTGTGAATTGGACCATTTTCCTGTCCTGCTGAGCATTCAAAATGTAACGAGTACTTTTGGGTGTCAGGGAAAATGTATGGAGTAAAAAGTACATAATTTTCTTTAAGAATGTAGTGAAGTAAAAGTATAAGTTGTAAAAAATATAAAAAGTAAAGTACAGATACCCCCAAAAAACAACTTAAGTAGTACTTTGAAGTAGTTTTACTTAAGTACTTTACATCACTGCTTTAGCCTAGGTAGGCAATCAGGTCTTGAGGTCTCAGACAAGGGTTACTCCATTACACACACCCACACTCATCGCGGGCAGGTCCAGTGGAGTCTTGTTACTCTGTGTGTGTTGAAGGGTCATTAACTGTTGTTGCTGTGTGTTGAAGGGTCATTAACTGTTGTTGCTGTGTGTTGAAGGATCATTAACTGTTGTTGCTGTGTGTTGAAGGGTCATTAACTGTTGTTGCTGTGTGTTGAAGGGTCATTAACTGTTGTTGCTCTGTGTGTTGAAGGGCCATTAACTGTTGTTGCTGTGTGTTGAAGGGGCATTAACTGTTGTTGCTGTGTGTTGAAGGGACATTAACTGTTGTTGCTCTGTGTGTTGAAGGGACATTAACTGTTGTTGCTGTGTGTTGAAGGGGCATTAACTGTTGTTGCTGTGTGTTGAAGGGACATTAACTGTTGTTGCTCTGTGTGTTGAAGGGACATTAACTGTTGTTGCTCTGTGTGTGTTGAAGGGGCATTAACTGTTGTTGCTCTGTGTGTGTTGAAGAATCATTAACTCTCCCCTGCCTCCTCTCTCCTATCTCTTCCCAGGTCAACGACGCTGTAGGGAGTGGCTGGCCCTGGCTCTATTTTGTCACGCTAATCATCATAGGGTCATTTTTTGTGCTTAACTTGGTGTTGGGGGTGTTGAGCGGGTAAGAACCGGTTCTACTGCAGGTTCTAATGGAGCCTGGCCTCTTCCTCTTCGGCTGACTGACTGGTTCTGCTGTGGCCTTTTCTCCCTGCTTGTCTGACTGGTTCTACCATGGCCTCTTCTGTCTGTCTGACTGACTGGTTCTACCATGGCCTCTTCTGTCTGACGGACTGACTGACTGTCTGTCTGTCTGTCTGTCTGTCTGTCTGACTGACTGACTGGTTCTACTGTTGCTCTCCTCTCTGCCTGACTGACTGGTTCTACTGTTGGTCTCCTCTCTGACTGACTGGTTCTAATGTTGGTCTCCTCTCTGCCTGTTTGACTGACGGGTTCTAATGTTGGTCTCCTCTCTGACTGACTGGTTCTACTGTTGGTCTCCTCTCTGACTGACTGGTTCTACTGTAGGTCTCCTCTCTGACTGACTGGTTCTACTGTTGGTCTCCTCTCTGACTGACTGACTGGTTCTACTGTTGGTCTCCTCTCTGACTGACTGGTTCTAATGTTGGTCTCCTCTCTGACTGACTGGTTCTACTGTTGGTCTCCTCTCTGACTGACTGGTTCTACTGTTGGTCTCCTCTCTGACTGACTGGTTCTACTGTTCGTCTCCTCTCCTCTCTGACTGACTGACTGGTTCTACTGTTGGTCTCCTCTCTGACTAACTGACTGACTGACTGACTGGTTCTACTGTTGGTCTCCTCTCTGACTGACTGGTTCTACTGTTGGTCTCCTTTCTGCTTGTTTGACTGACTGGTTCTGCTGTGGCCTCTTCTTCCAGCCTGACTTTTTACATTTTATTTTTGTAATTTTACCGCTTTTTCTCCCCAATTTTCTGGTATCCAATTGATAAATACAGTCTTGTCTCATCGCTGCAACTCTCTCACGGACCCGGGAGAGGCAAAGGTCAAGAGCCATGCGTCCTCCGAAACACGAGCCGCCAAGCCGCACTGCTTCTTGACACACCGCTCGCTTAACCTGGAAGCCAGCCGCACCAATGTGTTGGAAGAAACACAGTAGAGTTGGCGACCGAAGTCATGCACCCGGCCCGCCACCAGGAGTTGCTAGATCCCGTTCAGACAAGGACATCCCAGCCGGCAGAACCCTCCCCTAACACGGACCACGCTGGGCCAATTGTGCCCCGCCTCATGGGTCTCCCGGTCGCAACCGGCTGTGACACAGCCCAGAATCGAACCCGAGTCTGTAGTGACACCTCTAGCACTGCGATGCAGTGCCTTAGACCGCTGCGCCACTCGGAAGTTCTTCCAGCCAACTGACTAACTGACTGGTTAAACGTTGGCCTTTTCTTCCAGCCTGACTTAGTAACTGACTAGTTCAACTTTGACCTTTTCTTCCAGCCTGACTTACTAACTGACTAGTTCAACTTTGGCCTTTTCTTCCAGCCTGACTTACTAACTGACTAGTTCAACTTTGGCCTTTTCTTCCAGCCTGACTTGCTGACTGCTCCTATTTCTGACTGACTGACTTGCCGACTGTCTCTCCACCTCCTCTCCTCTACCTCTTCCTGCTACACCACTCTATTCTGGTCTCAGGCTCTCAGTTGGGATGGATACTGCTGTTATTGCTGTTAGCTGGGGAAATACAGCAACCTATTACAGCCCATCTATAATGTATGATGTCTCAAGATCTGTCATCAATTTGTATACAGTTGTTTGTCAAGACAACATTCATGATCTTTATCTCCTGTATGTCTGACTTTGTTTCCATGTGTGTATCGACTGTGTCTCTGTTATCTTTCGTTTGCATGTTTCATACTCAACATATAGTCCCCAATAAAACACCATTGATTCCTGCTTAGAATGTGAATCCACATCAATCCTAAATGGACATCAGAGAACAGAGGGAGAGGATAGGGAGACATACATGGAGATAGACAGGACATGGAGAAACAGAGAGACCTCTGGGAGTAATTCTACTGGGGGTACTAAGTGTGTATATACTGTAGACAACAGGAGACAGGACGTGGAAAAACAGAGAGACCTCTGGGAGTAATTCTACTGAGGGTACTAAGTGTGTATATACTGTAGACAACAGGAGACAGGATGTGGAGAAACAGAGAGACCTCTGGGAGTAATTCTACTGAGGGTACTAAGTGTGTATATACTGTAGACAACAGGAGACAGGACGTGGAGAAACAGAGAGACCTCTGGGAGTAATTCTACTGAGGGTACTAAGGGTGCATATAGACAACAGGAGACAGGACGTGGAGAAACAGAGAGACCTCTGGGACCATTTCCTCTCTATTTGTAACTCCGTCCGTTTGTCTCATCCATCTTCCCAGTTATTGTATCAGGTATCCTGGGGTTGTGTTCCCAATGTCCCCCTATTCCCTATATAGTTCACTAGTTTTCACCCTATCGTGTCCCCTGTCTATGGGCTCTGGTCAAAAGAAGTGCACTGTAAAGGGAATAGGTTTCCATTTGGGACGCAGACAGGGCCGTGGGTCAGCAGTGCTAGACATACTCAGCCCTGTAGAGAGAGTCTGTGGTGTGGGACTGTAATTTCAGAACTTCCCAGGTGACCAATACTCCAGTCAAACACCACTCACCAACACAGTGATTTCCTCAAACACCAACCAGGGAGATGGGAAGTTGTGTAGGCCCTAGTGGTAGGCATGCATCCCAAATGGAAACCTGTTCCCTTTATAGTGCACTACTTTTGACCAGGGCCCATATGGAACAGGGTGCTGTTTGACCAGGGCCCATAGGGAACAGGGTGCTGTTTGACCAGGGCCCATAGGGAACAGGGTGCTGTTTGACCAGGGCCCATAGGGAACAGGGTGCTGTTTGACCAGGGCCCATAGGGAACAGAGTGCTGTTTGACCAGGGTCCAATAGGGAACAGGGTGCTGTTTGACCAGGGCCAATAGGGAACAGGGTGCTGTTTGACCAGGGCCCATAGGGAACAGGGTGCTGTTCGACCAGGGCCAATAGGGAACAGGGTGCTGTTTGACCAGGGCCGTTCATTCTCATTCACCGTTCATTCTATTGCATCACTTGAGAAGGATGCTGCAAGGTGAAGGACGTAGCGTCCTCCAGATCTGTGTATTTCACCATTCCTTCTGTCTAGTGCAGTAGCGTCCTCCAGATCTGTGTATTTCACCATTCCTTCTGTCTAGTGCAGTAGCGTCCTCCAGATCTGTGTATTTCACCATTCCTTCTGTCTAGTGCAGTAGCGTCTTCCAGAGTTGTGTATTTCACCATTCCTTCTGTCTAGTGCATGCAGCTGAGTTCTCTCTCTCCTGTTGCTTATAGTAATTGTTGAAGTCTCACCACCTAAAATACACTGAGTGGACAAAACATCAAGAACACCTTCCTACTGTTGAGTTGCACCCCCCCCCCCCCCCCCCCCCCCACCCATTTGCCCTCAGAACATCCTCAATTCTTTGGGGCGTGGAGTCTACAATCTTTCAAATTCTTCTGCGATTTTCTTCGGCGATAGGGGTGAGCGTGAAAAACCCAGCAGCGTTGCAGTTCTTGACAAAAAACAGTGAGCCTGGAACCTACTACTATACCCCGTTCAAAGGCTCTTAAATATTTTGTCTTGCCCCTCCACCCTCCACCCAATCCATGTCTCAATTGTCTCAAGGCTTAAAAATACTTCTTTAACCTGTCTCCTCTACCTTCATCTACACTGATTGAAGTGGATTTAACAAGTGACATACAATAAGGGATTATAGCTTCTTTCACCTGGATTCACCTGGTCAGTCTACGTCATGGAAAGTAAAAAGGTGTTCCTAATGTTTTGTCCACTCAGTGTATATGTAACACTCATATTTCCATGTCTGTGTCTTGTTCCTTGATGTTGTGACAAGTATTTATTCTATATCTACAGTGGGACAAATGGGGCAACTTTGATTGTGATGAGAATTAGATTTCTTGCTTTAAATTCACCTTCTTTTTCCTTTTCTAATAGGCTACTGCTTGCTCAGAAAAAAACTCTGAATCTGTTGATACAATGGGTTTTCAGATCCGCTCTCTCCTCCCTCTCCATCCTTCTCTCCTTCCTTCCTCCCTCTCCTCCTCTCTCTCCTCCTCCTCTCTTCTCCTCCTCTTCCACTCTCTCCTCCTCCTCTTCCTCTCTCTCTTCCTCCTCCATCCTCTCCTCCTCCATCCTCTCCTCCTCCATCCTCTCCTCCTCCACCCTCTCCTCCTCCATCCTCTCCTCCTCCATCCTCTCCTCCTCCATCCTCTCCTCCTCCACCCTCTCCTCCTCCATCCTCTCCTCCTCCACCCTCTCCTCCTCCACCCTCTCCTCCTCCATCCTCTCCTCCTCCATCCTCTCCTCTATCCTCTGCTCCTCCTTTCCTCTCCTCCATCCTCTCCTCCTCCATCCTTTCATCTCCCCACCCCTCTCCTCTCCTTCTCCATCATTTCCTCTTCTCCTCCATCTCCTCTCCTCCTCTCCTGTCCTTGCAGAGAGTTTTCCAAAGAGAGAGAGAAGGCCAAGGCCAGAGGAGACTTCCAGAAGCTGAGAGAGAAGCAGCAGCTGGAGGAGGATCTGAAGGGTTATCTGGACTGGATCACACAGGCTGAAGACATCGACCCAGAGAACGAGGACGAGGGGCTCGACGAGGAGAAGCCCAGAAACCGTGAGTGCAGTCTGGGGAGAGGAGGGGGGGAAAGAGGGAGAGGTTATTGAGGTGGACTAGATTCAATGAAATGGAGGGTGGTGGGATTAGTTGTGTGTGTGTGTGTGTGTGTGTGTGTGTGTGTGTATGTGTGTGTGTGTGTGTGTGTGTGTGTGTGTGTGTGTGTGTGTGTGTGTGTGTGTGTGTGTGTGTGTGTGTGTGTGTGTGTGTGTGTGTGTGTGTGTGTGTGTGTGTGTGTGTGTGTGTGTGTGTGTGTGTGTGTGTGTGTGTGTGTGTGTTGGACGGATGAGTATTGTCAGAGAGGAGTAACCAATCAAGTACAACAGTTGTGGCAATCAATACTTTTCCACCTGAGCCTCCGAGCGCAATACCCTCATTACAGTGTGTGTGTGTGTGTGTGTGTGTGTGTGTGTGTGTGTGTGTGTGTGTGTGTGTGTGTGTGTGTGTGTGTGTGTGTGTGTGTGTGTGTGTGTGTGTGTGTGTGTGTGTGTGTGTGTGTGTGTGTGTGTGTGTGTGTGTGTGTGTGCATGCCTGAATGAGTTGTCTCTCCTATCCTGTAGCTCAGTACAGGGCCTCCCAGGCAGTTCATTGCAGCCTGGTCCTAAATCACAGTGGATGGGATTGGCAGTCTCTCCCCTCTACGGTCGATGGGCTATGGATTCCCCCTAACACCACCATGCTACGATACCATTCCCCCTAATACCGCCATGCTACTATACCATTCCCCCTAACACCACCATGCTACAATACCATTCCCCCTAACACCGCCATGCTACAATACCATTCTCCCTAACACCACCATGCCACGATACCATTCCCCCTAACACGCCATGCTACAATACCATTCCCCCTAACACCGCCATAGAGAGAAGCATGACCCGTAACACAGACATTTATCCTCCTGGCCTTCATGTAGATGTGAAGAGAGACCCAGCTTCTCTCCCTTTTTCTACCATTCTCTTTATGTATCTCTCTCGCTCGCTCGCTCGCTCTGGCTCTCTCTCTCTCTCTCTCTCTCTCTCTCTCTCTCTCTCTCTCTCTCTGTCTCTCTCTCTCTCTCTCTCTCTCTCTCTCTCTCTCTCTGTCTCTCTGTCTCTCTGTCTCTCTCTGTCTCTCTCTCTGTCTCTCTCTCTCTCTCTCTCTCTCTCTCTCTCTCTCTCTCTCTCTCTCTCTCTCTCTCTGTCTCTCTCTCTCTCTGTCTCTCTCTCTCTCTCTCTCTCTCTCTCTCTCTCTCTCTGTCTCTCTGTCTCTCTGTCTCTCTGTCTCTCTCTGTCTCTCTGTCTCTCTGTCTCTCTGTCTCTCTCTCTGTCTCTCTGTCTCTCTGTCTCTCTCTGTCTCTCTCTGTCTCTCTCTGTCTCTCTCTCTCTCTCTCTCTCTCTCTCTCTCTCTCTCTCTCTCTCTCTCTCTCTCTCTCTCTGTCAGATCGTTGGGGTCACCTAGTACTGTAGGTCAGGTCGTTGGGGTCACCTAGTACTGTAGGTCAGGCGTTGGGGTCACCTAGTACTGTAGATCAGGCATTGGGGTCAACTAGTACTGTAGGTCAGGTGTTGGGGTCACCTAGTACTGTAGGTCAGGTCGTTGGGGTCACCTAGTACTGCAGGTCAGGTCGTTGGGGTCACCTAGTACGGTAGGTCAGGTCGTTGGGGTCACCTAGTACTGTAGGTCAGGCGTTGCTGTCACATAGTACTGTAGGTCAGGCGTTGGGGTCACCTAGTACTGTAGGTCAGGCGTTGGGGTCACCTAGTACTGTAGGTCAGGCGTTGGGGTCACCTAGTACTGTAGGTCAGGCGTTGGGGTCACCTAGTACTGTAGGTCAGGCGTTGGGGTCACCTAGTACTGTAGGTCAGGTTGTTGGGGTCACCTAGTACTGTAGGTCAGGGCGTTGGGGTCACCTAGTACTGTAGGTCAGGTTGTTGGGGCCACATAGTACTGTAGGTCAGGTTGTTGGGGTCACCTAGTACTGTAGGTCAGGTCATTGGGGTCACCTAGTACTATAGGTCAGGCGTTGCTGTCACCTAGTACTGTAGGTCAGGCGTTGGGGTCACCTGGTACTGTAGGTCAGGTTGTTGGGGTCACCTAGTACTGTAGGTCAGGTGTTGCTGTCACCTATTACTGTAAGTCAGGCGTTGGGGTCACCTAGTACTGTAGGTCAGGCGTTGGGGTCACCTAGTACTGTAGGTTAGGCGTTGCTATCACCTAGTACCGTAGGTCAGGTTGTTGGGGTCACCTAGTACGGTTGGTCAGGTCGTTGGTGTCACCTAGTACTGTTGGTCAGGTGTTGCTGTCACCTTGTACTGTAGGTCAGGTCGTTGGGGTCACCTAGTACTGTAGGTCAGGTTGTTGGGGTCACCTAGTACTGTAGATCAGGTCGTTGGGGTCACCTAGTACTGTAGGTCAGGTGTTGGGGTCACCTAGTACTGCAGGTCAGGTCGTTGGGGTCACCTAGTACTGCAGGTCAGGGCGTTGGGGTCACCTAGTACTGCAGGTCAGGTGTTGGGGTCACCTAGTACTGTAGGTCAGATCGTTGGGGTCACCTAGTACTGTAGGTCAGGTTGTTGGGGTCACCTAGTACTGCAGGTCAGGGCGTTGGGGTCACCTAGTACTGCAGGTCAGGTCGTTGGGGTCACCTAGTACTGCAGGTCAGGTCGTTGGGGTCACCTAGTACTGTAGGTCACGTGTTGGGGTCACCTAGTACTGTAGGTCAGGTTGTTGGGGTCACCTAGTACTGTAGGTCAGGTCGTTGGGGTCACCTAGTACTGTAGGTCAGGTGTTGGGGTCAACTAGTACTGTAGGTCAGGTGTTGGGGTCACCTAGTACTGTAGGTCAGGTCGTTGGGGTCACCTAGTACTGTAGGTCAGGTTGCTGGGGTCACCTAGTACTGTAGGTCAGATGTTGGGGTCCTCTAGTACTGTAGGTCAGGTCGTTGGGGTCAACTAGTACTGTAGGTCAGGTGTTGAGGTCACCTAGTACTGTAGGTCAGGTCGTTGGGGTCACCTAGTACTGTAGGTCAGGTCGTTGGGGTCACCTAGTACTGTAGGTCAGGTCGTTTGGGTCACCTAGTACTGTAGGTCAGGCGTTGGGGTCACCTAGTACTGTAGGTCAGATCGTTAGGGTCACCTAGTACTGTAGGTCAGGTCGTTGGGGTCACCTAGTACTGTAGGTCAGGCGTTGGGGTCACCTAGTACTGTAGGTCAGGCGTTGGGGTCAACTAGTACTGTAGGTCAGGCGTAGGGGTCACCTAGTACTGTAGGTCAGGCGTTGGGGTCACCTAGTACTGTAGGTCAGGGCGTTGGGGTCACCTAGTACTGTAGGTCAGGTTGTTGGGGCCACATAGTACTGTAGGTCAGGTTGTTGGGGTCACCTAGTACTGTAGGTCAGGTTGTTGGGGTCACCTAGTACTGTAGGTCAGGTCATTGGGGTCACCTAGTACTGTAGGTCAGGCGTTGCTGTCACCTAGTACTGTAGGTCAGGCGTTGGGGTCACCTGGTACTGTCGGTCAGGTTGTTGGGGTCACCTAGTACTGTAGGTCAGGTGTTGTTGTCACCTAGTACTGTAGGTCAGGCGTTGGGGTCACCTAGTACTGTAGGTCAGGCGTTGCTATCACCTAGTACTGTAGGTCAGGTTGTTGGGGTCACCTAGTACTGTAGGTCAGGCGTTGGGGTCACCTAGTACTGTAGGTCAGGCGTTGGGGTCACCTAGTACTGTAGGTCAGGCGTTGCTATCACCTAGTACTGTAGGTCAGGTTGTTGGGGTCACCTAGTACTGTTGGTCAGGCGTTGCTGTCACCTAGTACTGTTGGTCAGGTGTTGCTGTCACCTAGTACTGTAGGTCAGGTCGTTGGGGTCACCTAGTACTGTACGTCAGGTTGTTGGGGTCACCTAGTACTGTAGGTCAGGGCGTTGGAGTCACCTAGTACTGTAGTTCAGGCGTTGGGGTCACCTAGTACTGTAGGTCAGGTCCTTGGGGTCACCTAGTAATGTTGGTCAGGTCGTTGGGGTCACCTAGTACTGTAGGTCAGGTCGTTGGGGTCACCTAGTACTGCAGGTCAGGTCGTTGGGGTCACCTAGTACTGCAGGTCAGGTCGTTGGGGTCACCTAGTACTGTAGGTCAGGCGTTGGGGTCACCTAGTACTGTAGGTCAGATCGTTAGGGTCACCTAGTACTGTAGGTCAGGTCGTTGGGGTCACCTAGTACTGTAGGTCAGGCGTTGGGGTCACCTAGTACTGTAGGTCAGGCGTTGGGGTCAACTAGTACTGTAGGTCAGGCGTTGGGGTCACCTAGTACTGTAGGTCAGGCGTTGGGGTCACCTAGTACTGTTGGTCAGCTGTTGGGGTCAACTAGTACTGTAGGTCAGGCGTTGAGGTCACCTAGTACTGTAGGTCAGGTTTTGGGGTCACCTAGTACTGTAGGTCAGGTGTTGGGGTCACCTAGTACTGTAGGTCAGATCGTTGGGGTCACCTAGTACTGTAGGTCAGATCGTTGGGGTCACCTAGTACTGTAGACATGGATTTAGAGTTGGGACGTCCCAAGGATTCTGTTTCGACCATATAGTGAGGGCCAGAGTAGTGCTGAGTGATGGGGTGGCTAATCAACTCACTGTCTACAGCCTCTCTCTCTCTCTCTCTCTGTGGCAGACCGCCAGCACTGTTTGTTTGACTGGTCATTCACACCGCGCACACACAGGCATTTAAAAAAAAAAATATGTTTTCATTTTTAACCTGTATTTAACTAGGCAAGTCAGTTAGGAACAAATTCTTATTTACAATGAAGAGCCTACCGGGGAAAAGTGTGTTAACTGCCTTGTTCAGGGGCAGAATGACATATTTTTATCTTGTCAGCTCTGGGATTCGATCCAGCAACCTTTCGGTTACTGGGGGCTCCAGGGCTCCAGCAACCTTTTGGTTACTGGCCCAACACTCTAACCACTAGGCTACCTGTATACAGGGATGGAAGCAAAAGCAACTATTCTCTCAGTTTGTCTCTATGTATGGGGCACACCTTCCCTGGGGAGAGAGCATGGAGCACTTGGCTAACCCTGGAGCCCTGGAGCCCTGGAGTCTGGAGCCCTGGAGCCCTGGAGCCCTGGAGCCCTGGGGCCCTGGAGCCCTGGAGCCCTGGAGCCTGGATCCTGGAACCCTGGAGCCCTGGATCCCTGGAGTCCTGAGCCCTGGAGCCCTGGAGCTCTGGGCCCTGGAGCCCTGGAGCCTTGGAGCCCTGGAACCCTGCATCCTTGGAGCCTGGAGCCCTGGAGCCCTGGAGCCCGGGAACCTGGGGCTCTGGGGCTTGGAGCCTTGCAGCCCTGGAGCCCTGGAGCCTGGATCCCTGGAACCCTGCAGCCCTGGATACTTGATCCTGGAGCCCTGGATCCCTGGAGCCCTGGAGCACTGGATCCTGGATCTTGGAGCCTGGAGCCTGGGGCCACAGTATGTGAATGGATGCATCCCAAATGGCACCATTCTCCCTGTACAGTAGGGTGTCCAATCAAAACGCATCATTGACCAATTGGGTAAAATAATGTTATTGTGTAGATAATCTTCTTAGAAAACCAATGGTCAAAACCTTGCGTCTCTATCATAATCCGTTTTCAAAGTTATTGGAGTTTATACCCTTGAAGGATGACGGCAAGAATTAGGGGGACTAAATCAGCTCGGGTCGTGCTAATTTAGCTTTTTTGTGACGCGAGAAAGCAACTTCGGTCAACAGAGCTCGCTGCTTATCATTGGATGTACAATAAATCCTGCTATGCACTGTGACGAACCATCAAACAGGCAACGCGTCAATACAGGGCTAAGATTGAATCATACTACACCGGCTCTGACGCTCGTCTTATGTGGCAGGGCTTGTAAACTATTACAGACTACAAAGGGAAGCACAGCCGCGAGCTGCCCAGTGACACGAGCTTACCAGATGAGCTAAATCACTTCTATGCTCTCTTCGAGGCAAGCAACACTGAGGCATGCATGAGAGCATCAGCTGTTCCGGACGACTGTGTGATCACGCTCTCCGTAGCCGACGTAAGTAAGACCATTAAACAGGTCAACAAACACAAGGCTGGGGGCCAGACGGATTACCAGGACGTGTGCCCTGGGCATGTGCTGACCAACTGGCAGGTGTCTTCACTGACATTTTCAACATGTCCCTGATTGAGTCTGTAATACCAACATGTTTCAAGCAGACCACCATAGTCCCTGTGCCCAAGAACACAAAGGCAAACGGCCTAAATGACTACAGACCCGTAGAACTCACGTCCGTAGCCATGAAGTGCTTTGAAAGGCTGGTAATGGCTCACATCAACACCATTATCCCAGAAACCCTAGACCCACTCCAATTTGCATACCACAACAACAGATCGACAGATGATGCAATCTCTATTGCACTCCACACTCCCCTTTCCCATCTGGACAAAAGGAACACTTATGTGAGAATGCTATTCATTGACTACAGCTCAGCGTTCAACACCATAGTACCCTCAAAGCTCATCACTAAGCTAAGGATCCTGGGACTAAACACCTCCCTCTGCAACTGGATCCTGGACTTCCTGATGGGCCGCCCCCAGGTGGTGAGGGTAGGTAGCAACACATCTGCCACGCTGATCCTCAACACTGGAGCCCGCCAGGGGTGTATGCTCAGTTCCCTCCTGTACTCCCTGTTCACCCACGACTGCATGGCCAGGCACGATGTCACGCTCGTCGTCAGGGAAATGACCGGACCAAGGTGCAGCGTGGTGAGCTTACATTTTCCTTTAATAAGAATGTCGCCAACAAAAAAAGAAACAGCAAAAACGAACGTGAAGCTTACTGGGGCTATACAGGCCACTAACAAAGACAACTACCCACAACTAAGGTGGAAAACAGGCTGCCTAAGTATGATCCTAAGTATGATTCCCAATCAGAGACAACGATAGACAGCTGCCTCTGATTGGGAACCACACTCGGCCAAACACACAGAAATACAAAACATGAATGCCCACCCCACATCACACCCTGACCTCACCAAGTAGAGAAATTAAACAGCTCTCTAAGGTCAGGGCGTGACACCCGACTCCAACACCATCATTAAGTTTGCAGACGACACAACAGTGGTAGGCCTGAACACCGACAACGACGAGACAGCCTATAGGGAGGAGGTCAGAGACCTGGCCGGGTGGTGCCAGAATAACAACCTATCCCTCAACGTAACCAAGACTAAGGAGATGATTGTGGACTACAGGAAAAGGAGGGCCGAGTACGCCCCCATTCTCATCGACGGGGCTGTAGTGGAGCAGGCTGAGAACTTCAAGTTCCTTGGTGTCCACATCACCAATAAACTAGAATGGTCCAAACACACCAGGACAGTCGTGAAGAGGGCACAACAAAGCCGATTCCCCCTCAGGAAACTAAAAAGATTTGGCATGGATCCTGAGATCCTCAAAAGGTTCAACAGCTGCAACATCGAGAGCATCCTGACCGGTTGCATCACTGCCTGATACTCTGCCACTCTTTCGCGGGTAGCAGTGGCCTCCGACCGCAAGGCCCTACAGTGGGTAGTGCGTACGGCCCAGTACATCACTGGGGCTAAGCTGCCTGCCATCCAAGACCTCTACACCAGGCGGTGTCAGAGGAAGGCCGTAAAAATTGTCAAAGACTCCAGCCACCCCAGTCATAGACTGTTCTCTCTACTACCGCATGGCAAGCGGTACCGGAGTGCCAAGTCTAGGACAAAAAGGCTTCTCAACAGTTTTTACCCCCAAGCCATAAGACTCCTGAACAGGTAATCAAATGGCTACCCAGACTATTTGCATTGTGTGCCCCCCCCCCCCCCCCAACCCCTCTTTTACGCTGCTTCTACTCTCTGTTTATCTTATTTGCACTGTCACTTTAACTATACATTCATGTACATACTACCTCAATTGGCCCGACCAACCAGTGCTCCCGCACATTGGCTAACCGGGCTATCTGCATAATCAGTAATGGTGTTGAGATTAACGAGTTAGGATGAAATGGGCAGAATAATCAGTAATGGTGTTGAGATTAAAGAGTTAGGATGAAATGGGCAGAATAATCAGTAATGGTGTTGAGATTAATGAATTAGGATGAAATGGGCAGAATAATCAGTAATGGTGTTGAGATTAATGAATTAGGATGAAATGGGCAGAATAATCAGTAATGGTGTTGAGATTAATGAGTTAGGATGAAATGGGCAGAATAATCAGTAATGGTGTTGAGATTAATGAGTTAGGATGAAATGGGCAGAATAATCAGTAATGGTGTTGAGATTAATGGGTGAAGAGTATCTCCCTAGGTTTTAGCCTCAGCACCATGCTAGCTTACACACACACACACACACGCACGCACGCACGCACGCACGCACGCACACACACACACACACACACACACACACACACACACACACACACACACACACACACACAGAGGCAGGCTAACATTCATGTAGACACACACACACAATGCAGATCATGTAGGGTGTTGTGTCTGAGCCCTGATGCTTGGCTGTGCTCTAATACCCAGCATGCTCTGTTGATAAACAGTGTTCAGACATTCTAATGCTCCACAATAACGCTCACTGACTGTGTGTGTGTGACTGGAGACTAGACACAACACACAGAGACTGGAGACTAGACACAACACACAGAGACTGGAGACTAGACACACAGAGACTGGAGACTAGACACACAGAGACTGGAGACTAGACACAACACACAGAGACTGGGGACTAGACACGTCACACAGAGACTGGAGACTAGACACACAGAGACTGGAGAGTAGACACAACACACAGAGACTGGAGACTAGACACAACACACAGAGACTGGGGACTAGACATAGCACACAGAGACTGGAGACTAGACACATCACACAGAGACTGGAGACTAGACACAACACACAGAGACTGGAGACTAGACACAACACACAGAGACTGGAGACTAGACATAACACACAGAGACTGGAGACTAGACACACAGAGACTGGAGACTAGACACAACACACAGAGACTGGAGACTAGACACAACACACAGAGACTGGAGACTAGACACAACACACAGAGACTGGAGACTAGACATAACACACAGAGACTGGAGACTAGACACAGCACACAGAGACTGGAGACTAGACACAACACACAGAGACTGGAGACTAGACACAACACACAGAGACTGGAGACTAGACACAACACACAGAGACTGGAGACTAGACACAACACACAGAGACTGGGGACTAGACATAGCACACAGAGACTGGAGACTAGACACAGCACACAGAGACTGGAGACTAGACACAACACACAGAGACTGGAGACTAGACACAACACACAGAGACTGGAGACTAGACACACAGAGACTGGAGACTAGACACACATAGACTGGAGACTAGACACAACACATAGAGACCGGAGACTAGATACACAGAGATTGGAGACTAGACACAACACACAGAGACTGGAGACTAGACATAACAGAGACTGGAGACTAGACACAACACACAGAGACTGGAGACTAGACATAACACACAGAGACTGGAGACTAGACACAACACACAGAGACTGGAGACTAGACATAACCCACAGAGACTGGAGACTAGACATAACACACAGAGACTGGAGACTAGACACAACAGAGACTGGAGACTAGACATTACCCACAGAGACTGGAGACTAGACATTACACACAGAGACTGGAGACTAGACACAACACACAGAGACTGGAGACTAGACATTACACACAGAGACTGGAGACTAGATATAACACAGAGACTGGAGACTAGACATAACAGAGACTGGAGACTAGACATAACACAGAGACTGGAGACTAGACACAACACACAGAGACTGGAGAATAGACATAGCAGAGACTGGAGACTAGACATAGCAGAGACTGGAGACTAGACATAGCAGAGACTGGAGACTAGACATAGCAGAGACTGGAGACTAGACATAGCAGAGACTGTAGACTGGACATAGCAGAGACTGACAGACAGATTTAGGATCATCTACTGTCCACTATAGTATGTTGTTGTTGTTCCCCAGGCTTATTTTAGCACCGTGGCCTTTGAGATCCTGAGTCCTCAGGGGTCTACTGTGTCCTGTGCTGTCCTGTTGTCAGAGCTCAGATGGGAACACACAAACACAAAAACACACACATATATTCACACACACAACACACACACAACACACACACACTGGCTGACAGGCAGCATCACAGGTCACGCCAAAAGATCAGTAGTAGAGATGAGGACAGGAGGGAGATAAGAGGTCTCATCCCTCGAGGCTTTAGCTCATCAGGCTGACAGTCTTGTGGTGTGCAAATGACTTGGGTTAAACTTTAGCTTTAATTCCTGCACTTCTACTCAACAACGTTTGCAGTATCCTTCAGCAGGTCTCATGGTTGTAGGAAGTCAGCCAAGCTTGGTGTGATAGACTGAGGCTGAGGGACTGAGAGACGGGGCAACAGGCTTACTCACAGTAGCTAAATGAAGATGCAGCCAAGTGAGACAGATAGGCTATTTAATACCACTCTGCAATCAGGAGACCGGGAGAGA
>NC_074703.1:27729662-27739662 GCF_029448725.1 Salvelinus fontinalis | reverse complement strand
GTAAGGCGTGTGCGTCTGCATGTCAGAGTCCACTACTATGCCTCCACCTACTGAACTGTGTATAACCTGCAAGCAGACTGCAAGGCCCCCGCTGCCTCGTACCTCCCTCAATGCATCCGCCTGGGGTCCTCTACTTGTCTTCAATGCTTCTTAACTACTACTCTTCTCTCTACTGCAGTCGTTGAGGCCAGTGGGGCAGTGATCTGATCTGTGATCCGTCTCTCTTCTCTCTACTACAGTCGTTGAGGCCAGTGGGGCAGTGATCTGATCTGTGATCCGTCTCTCTTCTCTCTACTACAGTCGTTGAGGCCAGTGGGGCAGTGATCTGATCTGTGATCCGTCTCTCTTCTCTCTACTACAGTCGTTGAGGCCAGTGGGGCAGTGATCTGTTCTGTGATCCGTCTCTCTTCTCTCTACTAGTCGTTGAGGCCAGTGGGGCAGTGATCTGATCTGTGATCCGTCTCTCTTCTCTCTACTAGTCGTTGAGGCCAGTGGGGCAGTGATCTGATCTAAGATCCGTCTCTCTTCTCTCTACTACAGTCGTTGAGGCCAGTGGGGCAGTGATCTGATCTGTGATCCGTCTCTCTTCTCTCTACTACAGTCGTTGAGGCCAGTGGGGCAGTGATCTGATCTGTGATCCGTCTCTCTTCTGTCTCCTTAGGGAGGGCTAAACGTCTCCTGTGTGTGTCCCAAATAGCACCCTATTCCCTATGTAGTGCACTACTTTAGACCAGGATCCACAGTGCCCCTATTCCCTATGTAGTACACTACTTTAGACCGGGATCCACAGAGCTCCTATTCCCTATGTAGTACACTACTTTAGACCGGGATCCACAGAACTCCTATTCCCTATGTAGTGCACTACTTTAGACAAGGGTCCACAGAGCCCCTATTCCCTATGTAGTACACTACTTTAGACCGGGGTCCACAGAGCGCCTATTCCCTATGTAGTGCACTACTTTAGACAAGGGTCCACAGAGCCCCTATTCCCTATGTAGTGCACTACTTTAGACCAGGGTCCACAGAGCCCCTCTTCCCTATGTAGTGCAGTTCATGTTCTTACTGCCCTCTGAGTCTGACCTGGATGTTGTATCATGTTCTTACTGCCCTCTGAGTCTGACCTGGATGTTGTATCATGTTCTTACTGCCCTCTGAGTCTGACCTGGATGTTGTATCATGTTCTTACTGCCCTCTGAGTCTGACCTGGATGTTGTATCATGTTCTTGCTGCCCTCTGAGTCTGACCTGGATGTTGTATCATGTTCTTACATGGTGTTTTCATGTTTCTTTAAAGCTCCTTTATGACACTGTCATTTAGTCAACCATAATGTCAGGGTCAGGGTTTTTACTATGTGTTTTAGCACCAACATGAGCAGAGTTTAAAAGCTTTGAAAGTAATTAATTAAATAGACTAGCTCTTGGAAAGAGCAATGCCCTCTCTCTCTCCTCCCTCTCCCTCTCGGCCCCCCCTTTCCACCTTCCTTCTCTCTCACCCTCCCTCCCTCCATCTCACCCTCCTGTCCTCCTCCCCCTCTCTCTCTCCTCCCTCCCTCTCCCTCCAACCCTCCCTCCCTCCTGTCCTCCTCCCCCCTCTCTCTCTCCTCCTTCCCTCTCCCTCCAACCCACCCTCCCCCAACTCACCCTCCCTCCCTCCATCTCACCCTCCTGTCCTCCCCCCTCTCTCTCCTCCCTCTCCCTCCAACCCTCCCTCCATCTCACCCTCCTGTCCTCCCCCCTCTCTCTCCGCCCTCTCCCTCCAACCCTCCCTCCCTCCCTCCTGTCCTCCCCCCTCTCTCTCTCCTCCCTCTCCCTCCAACCCTCCCTCCCTCCCTCCTGTCCTCCCCCTCTCTCTCTCCTCCCTCTCCCTCCAACCCTCCCTCCCTCCTGTCCTCCCCCCTCTCTCTCTCCTCCCTCTCCCTCCAACCCTCCCTCCCTCCTGTCCTCCCCCCTCTCTCTCTCCTCCCTCTCCCTCCAACCCTCCCTCCCTCCTGTCCTGCTCCCCCCTGTCCTGCTCCCCCCTCTCTCTCTCAGTCTATCCGGCCAGCAGACAGGAACAATAGCGTAGTGAACTAGTTCAGTGTTGGACAGAAGTAGTTCTATGTTTAACAGGACTGTCCTCCAGGACTGGGAGCTAGCTCAGACCTCTGTTATTCAGAGAAACTGGTTTTAGACATGAGGAGAGACAGGCTGGTACATGTCAAGGTGGAAGCACGGCCAGGAAAGGAACGGTCTATAACAGAGTTTATGTGAGACTGTTCACTAACAGGAATAGTGATTTTAAAGGGATTTTGTGATTTTGGCAATGAATTCCTTTATCTACTTCCCCAGAGTCAGATGAATTTGTGGAAACCATTTTTATGTCTCTGTGTCCAGTATGAAAGGAAGTTGCATGCTAACTAGTGTTAACGCTATGACTGGAAGTCTACAGATACCCATAGACGCTAGCATATACCCATAGACGCTAGCAGATACCCATAGACGATAGCAGATACCCATAGACGCTAGCAGGTACCCATAGACGCTAGCAGATACCCATAGACGCTAGCAGATACCCATAGACGCTAGCAGATACCCATAGACGCTAGCATATACCCATAGACGCTAGCATATACCCATAGACGCTAGCATATACCCATAGACGCTAGCAGATACCCATAGACGCTAGCAGATATCCATAGACGCTCGCAGATACCCATATACGCTAGCATATACCCATAGACGCTAGCAGATACCCATAGACGCTAGCATATACGCATAGACGCTAGCAGATACCCATAGACGCTAGCAGATACCCATAGACGCTAGCAGATACCCATAGACGCTAGCAGATACCCATAGACGCTAGCAGATACCCATAGACGCTAGCATATACACATAGACGCTAGCATATACCCATAGACGCTAGCAGATACCCATAGACGCTAGCAGATACCCATAGACGCTAGCATATACCCATAGACGCTAGCATATACCCATAGACGCTAGCATATACCCATAGACGCTAGCAGATACCCATAGACGCTAGCAGATACCCATAGACGCTAGCATATACCCATAGACGCTAGCAGACACCCATAGACTTCCAGTCATTGCGTAAACGCTAGTTAGCAACTTCCTTAATACTGCACGCAGAGACATACAAATGGTTTCCACGAGTTCATCTGACTCTGGGGAAGTTGACAAAGGGCCTCATTGCCATTTATTTTTTTGAGCAGTGTATATATACATATCTAGAAAGTTGGAAAAATATGAAGGAATAGTGGTTTATTAAGACTATTCACTAGTAATATTCACTAGTTAGTTAGACTATTCACTAGGAATATTAGCTAGTTAGTTAGACTATTCACTAGTAATATAAATTAGTTAGTTAGACTATTCACTAGTCATATTAATTAGTTAGTTAGACTATTCACTAGTAATATTCACTAGTTAGTTAGACTATTCACTAGTAATATTAATTAGTTAGTTAGACTATTCACTAGTAACATTCACTAGTTAGTTAGACTATTCACTAGTAATATAAATTAGTTAGTTAGACTATTCACTATTAACATTCACTAGTTAGTTAGACTATTCACTAGGAATATTAGCTAGTTAGTTAGACTATTCACTAGTAATATTCACTAGTTAGTTAGACTATTCACTAGTAACATTCACTAGTTAGTTAGACTATTCACTAGGAATATTAGCTAGTTAGTTAGACTATGCACTCGGAATATTCACTAGTTAGTTAGACTATTCACAAGGACGCTAGCAGATACCCATAGACGCTAGCAGATACCCATAGACGCTAGCAGATACCCATAGACGCTAGCATATACCCATAGACGCTAGCATATACCCATAGACGCTAGCATATACCCATAGACGCTAGCAGATACCCATAGACGCTAGCAGATATCCATAGACGCTCGCAGATACCCATATACGCTAGCATATACCCATAGACGCTAGCAGATACCCATAGACGCTAGCATATACGCATAGACGCTAGCAGATACCCATAGACGCTAGCAGATACCCATAGACGCTAGCAGATACCCATAAACGCTAGCAGATACCCATAGACGCTAGCATATACCCATAGACGCTAGCATATACCCATAGACGCTAGCATATACCCATAGACGCTAGCAGATACCCATAGACGCTAGCATATACCCATAGACGCTAGCAGATATCCATAGACACTAGCAGATACCCATAGACGCTAGCATATACACATAGACGCTAGCAGATACCCATAGACGCTAGCATATACCCATAGACGCTAGCATATACTCATAGACGCTAGCAGATACCCATAGACGCTAGCATATACCCATAGACGCTAGCATATACCCATAGACGCTAGCAGATACCCATAGACGCTAGCAGATACCCATAGACGCTAGCAGATACCCATAGACGCTAGCATATACACATAGACGCTAGCATATACCCATAGACGCTAGCAGATACCCATAGACGCTAGCAGATACCCATAGACGCTAGCATATACCCATAGACGCTAGCATATACCCATAGACGCTAGCATATACCCATAGACGCTAGCAGATACCCATAGACGCTAGCAGATACCCATAGACGCTAGCATATACCCATAGACGCTAGCAGACACCCATAGACTTCCAGTCATTGCGTAAACGCTAGTTAGCAACTTCCTTAATACTGCACGCAGAGACATACAAATGGTTTCCACGAGTTCATCTGACTCTGGGGAAGTTGACAAAGGGCCTCATTGCCATTTATTTTTTTGAGCAGTGTATATATACATATCTAGAAAGTTGGAAAAATATGAAGGAATAGTGGTTTATTAAGACTATTCACTAGTAATATTCACTAGTTAGTTAGACTATTCACTAGGAATATTAGCTAGTTAGTTAGACTATTCACTAGTAATATAAATTAGTTAGTTAGACTATTCACTAGTCATATTAATTAGTTAGTTAGACTATTCACTAGTAATATTCACTAGTTAGTTAGACTATTCACTAGTAATATTAATTAGTTAGTTAGACTATTCACTAGTAACATTCACTAGTTAGTTAGACTATTCACTAGTAATATAAATTAGTTAGTTAGACTATTCACTATTAACATTCACTAGTTAGTTAGACTATTCACTAGGAATATTAGCTAGTTAGTTAGACTATTCACTAGTAATATTCACTAGTTAGTTAGACTATTCACTAGTAACATTCACTAGTTAGTTAGACTATTCACTAGGAATATTAGCTAGTTAGTTAGACTATGCACTCGGAATATTCACTAGTTAGTTAGACTATTCACAAGGAATATTCACTAGTTAGTTAGACTATTCACAAGGAATATTCACTAGTTAGTTAGACTATTCACTAGAAATATTCACTAGTTAGTTAGACTATTCACTAGTAATATTCACAATCAATAATGATTCAAGTGTGATAATCATCAGTACACAGTAACTTACCATCACTTGAACATCTAAAATCCATCTATATTTATCATAGGATGTTGTTGAAAGGCCAGGAGGTAGTCAGCGACGTCAGAGTTACGGAGGACAATGTGTTTTGCGGCCACTCATGGCGCAGGCTTGGACTGACAATGGTATATGACAATGGTTCTGCTGTATCTAATTGAGGCTAAAGCATGCTGCAGGGACCACACTCCAAGGCTGCATGTGATTGGCTAGTCCTCTGTTCTTCCAGGGTTTGTATGGGCTGGGCTGAGCTGAAATGAGCTGGGCCATATTTAGTGTTGTTGTTATTGTCACGCCTGCTCCCGCTCTCCTTCTCTGGCGCTCGAGGGCCCTTCATTACGCACACCTGTCACCATCATTACGCGCAGCAGCACTCATTGGACTCACCTGGACTCCTTCCCTTTGTTGAATGCCCTGTCTAAAACTGTCTGCTCCCCCGTTTTTTCCATGTGTCAGTATTAATGTTGTTATGTGTTCAGGTCCAGACGCTGTTGTTAATTAAATGTCCCTGTACCTGCTTCTCGTCTACCAGCGTCGATCCTTACAGTTATATGCTTTGGCCCCTGATCTTTAAGCTTATCGTTACCTGTCATGCTTTGCTTAGTGTTATGTTAGGATGAAGGGTTGTTGTTTTTTAAATTCAGATTTTGTTTTGTTTTTTTCTTGCTAGGGAGTGTAGGAGATCCCAAGAGAGTTAGTCTAGCTTGTTTCATGTTATTTTTGATTTTCCTCATTCTCTCTGACGTTATCTTACTGGGCGTAGTTGAGCTCCAGTATGAGCTTAAAGGAGGAATAATATCGAGAAATAGAATGTTTCTCTGTGTTATTTAGCTGAGTTGAGCTGGAGCCTTTCTGTCTGGTTCTGCCTGTAAGCAGTGGCAGCTATTTCTGGGAACACAGACCTCATTCTAGAATCCCCAGAGTGGACATGAAGAGTGACAGGGCTATAAGAGGAGATTCTGATATGGGCTTTCTTCCCTCCCGCCCTCCCTCCAGCCCTCCCTTCCTGCCTCGCTCCTGCCCTCACTCTCCCTCCTCTCCCTCTACATATCTCCCTCCCTCCATCCCTTCCTCCCACCCTGCCTCCCGTCCCCCTCCCTCTCGTCCTCCCTCCCGCCCTCCCTTCCTCCCTCGCTCCTGCCCTTCTCACTCTCCCTCCTCTCCCTCTACATATCTCCCTCCATCCCTCCCTCCCGCCCTCCAGTCCTCCAGTCCTCCCTCCCTTCCTCCCTTGCTCCTGCCCTTCTCACTCTCCCTCCTCTCCCTTTACATATCTCCCTCCATCCCTCCCTCCCGTCCTCCTTCCCTCCCGCCCTCCCTTCCTCCCTCGCTCCTGCCCTTCTCACTCTCCCTCCTCTCCCTCTACATATCTCCCTCCCTCCACCCATCCATCCCTCCCTCTCTCCTCTTCATTATCATTACCCCAGGAGATGTGTCAATCAGATGGTGTATTACTGAGGGACCCTGGTAGCTCCAGGCTTCTCTATCCCACGAGACATTGGTTTTCTACAGGTTTTGGTTGTCAGTAATGGTATGATTCGATTTGTCTAATTCAAGGAGTGATCCCGTTGGCCGGGCCGTCTCATCTGGTTTGGTTGAGGAACGTTGTGAGAGTTTGAGGGTTGTGTCTTCAGACAAGCTGTAATATGATCTGTCTTAGCCCAGTAATTTGATAGATTTCTCCTCTTTCTTTCTCAATTACTTTCTCTGTATTTACTTAAATATTTTCTTTCATTTTTGTTGTTGTACTTGGCTGTCTATTTCTACCTGAATTATTCTGCTCAGTTCTACCAGAGTCTGGAACTCAAAGCTTTACGGGACTTAAAACCAAACCTCCCCTATTTCAGTGTCCCTAAAACTGTCCTACAGGACTCTACCACTCGGAGTTCTGTTAGCAGAGGGATGCTTGTCTGTCTGTATGTCTGTTTATCAGAGGGTCAGGATGAGGCCAGCTAGAAAACAAAAGAGAAGAAAAGGGTATCAGTAATAACCAGTCTGTGATACAGAAGGGTATCAGTAATAACCAGCCTGTGATACAGAAGGGTAACAGTAATAACCAGCCTGTGATACAGAAGGGTATCAGTAATAACCAGCCTGTGATACAGAAGGGTAACAGTAATAACCAGCCTGTGATACAGAAGGGTAACAGTAATAACCAGCCTGTGATACAGAAGGGTAACAGTAATAACCAGCCTGTGATACAGAAGGGTATCAGTAATAACCAGCCTGTGATACAGAAGGGTATCAGTAATAACCAGTCTGTGATACAGAAGGGTAACAGTAATAACCAGCCTGTGATACAGAAGGGTATCAGTAATAACCAGCCTGTGATACAGAAGGGTAACAGTAATAACCAGCCTGTGATACAGAAGGGTATCAGTAATAACCAGCCTGTGATACAGAAGGGTATCAGTAATAACCAGCCTGTGATACAGAAGGGTAACAGTAATAACCAGCCTGTGATACAGAAGGGTATCAGTAATAACCAGTCTGTGATACAGAAGGGTAACAGTAATAACCAGCCTGTGATACAGAAGGGTATCAGTAATAACCAGTCTGTGATACAGAAGGGTAACAGTAATAACCAGCCTGTGATACAGAAGGGTATCAGTAATAACCAGCCTGTGATACAGAAGGGTAACAGTAATAACCAGCCTGTGATACAGAAGGGTATCAGTAATAACCAGCCTGTGATACAGAAGGGTATCAGTAATAACCAGCCTGTGATACAGAAGGGTATCAGTAATAACCAGCCTGTGATGAGGGATATGTCAACAGTCCTTCCTCCTAATTCATTTCTCCTTCCTTCTTTCCCTCTATCTGTCCGTGTGTTCCCCAGTGAGCATGCCGGCCAGTGAGAATGAGTCAGTGAATACTGACGCCACTCCAGCAGGAGATATGGAGGGAGAGACCTGCTGTACCCGGCTAGCGTAAGTACCTCAACCCACCCTCACCCTTTCTACACTTACAGTCTCCCGTCTCATCTATTGGCTAACCCCCATTTTCCCTTACCTCATTTTCCCTTACCCCTTACCTTTCCCTTACCATACCTCAAACCTGCACTCGCCCTCCCTTATCCTTCCTCCCCCTCCCTTACCCGTCCTCCCCCTCCTCCCCCTCCCTTACCCTTCCTCCCCCTCCTCCCCCTCCCTTACCCTTACCCCCCTCCTCCCCCTCCCATAACAATTCATTCCCCTCCCTTACCCTTCCTCCCAGTCCCTTACCATTTATCCACGTCCCTCCCCATTCCTCCCCCTCCCTTACCCTTCCTCTCCCTCCCTTAACCTTCCTCCCCCTCCCTTACCCTTCCTCCCCCTCCCTCTCATCTCTCTTGTCCCTTCGTCCCCCTCCCTTACCCTTCCTCCCCCTCACTCTCATCCTTCCTGTCCCTGCCTCCCCCTCCCTCTCATCCTTCCTGTCCCTGTCTCCCCCTCACTCTCATCCTTCCTGTCCCTGCCTCCCCCTCCCTCTCATCCTTCCTGTCCCTGCCTCCCCCTCACTTTCATCGTCCTGTCCCTGCCTCCCTCTCATCCTTCCTGTCCCTGCCTCCCCCCCACTCTCATCCTTCCTGTCCCTGCCTCCCCCTCCCTCTCATCCTCCTGTCCCTGCCTCCCCCTCCCTCTCATCCTTCCTCTCCCTGCCTCCCTCTCATCCTTCCTGTCCCTGCCTCCCCCTCACTTTCATCCTTCCTGTCCCTGCCTCCCCCTCACTTTCATCCTCCTGTCCCTGCCTCCCCCTCACTTTCATCCTCCTGTCCCGGCCTCACCTGCAGCTATTTAAAGCTCTTATTTCTCTCCTCTCCTCCTTGGAACATATGATTGATTTTCTCCACAACTCTCTTGTTGATTTTCCACCTGCCCTTCACTTTGACATGAAAGGTTTCCTTCACCTGCAAATTCTAACTCCTGTCTTTACTTTGACATCACTCTTTCTTTCCTCCTCTCTCAGTGATCTCAGGTATTTATCATTTCCTCTCCAACGATTATCCTTTCTTTATTCTGTCTTTTCTGTTTTCCCCACGTTCTCTCCTTTCTCTCCTTTGTTGCTGTTGAAGCGTATTCCTCCTCTTCTCTCCTCCGGGAGCTGCGATGAAGGGATGATTCACGTCTCTATTCACACCTTTATTCAAGCGGTCTCTCTCCTAATTCTTCTTCTTCTTCTTCATCTTCTTCTTCTTCTTCATTTTTTTATTCATCTTCTTCTTTATTTTTTTCTTCATCTTCTTCTTCTTCTTCTTCTTCTTCTTCTTCTTCTTCTTCTTCTTCTTCTTCTTCTTCTTCTTTTACTCAAGGCCACACTAGAGCGGTTGACTTCCCCTGGCGCTGCTCTTCACATTCTCTCATTCATAACAACTGCTGAGACACACATACTTTACGGAGACACACACACACACACACACACTTTACGGAGACACACACACACATACACACACACACACTTTACGGAGACACACACACACACACACACACTTTACGGAGACACACACACACATACACTTTACGGACACACACACACTTTACGGACACACACACACACACAC